>NC_085012.1:24133971-24398971 GCF_963854185.1 Sardina pilchardus
CAGTGGACCGACTGATGCACTGGACACACAGTGGACTGATGCACTGGACACGGCCCATCCCACCTCACTGATTTCCTCTGCTGCTACATCTTTGGCTGTGGGTGGATAATCAACACTGACACATTGTCTTTTTCTTGTTCTAGGATATTTACGGGCTCCACCAGACTGGATGGTAATGCAATTGGTAAGTAATGTACAGCTTACAGTATATACTACGCCACTATGCATTATGGTACACCGTATGTAAAAGACATTATTATTCCACTGCACAAGATAAATGATCACTATGATTATTACTTTATGGAATAATTAGAAACTGGCCCAGGATGAATGATTAAGTGTCTGTGTGCATGTGCATATATTGAACAAAAAACACTTAAATACTATAAATATTACCATAAATATTGTAGACATAAACTAACTAAGTATACTGTAGCACACATACATATAAGCACCATTCAGCACCCCTTTATTACACATGACAGGTGGTCATCTCTGTCAGTATGATTGTTATTGCATTGGCACAAAACGATGCCAAACAGATCTAGTGGAATGTGTGAGTGATGTATAGATATATAGAACACCTCACTGCACCTCACTCCCACCCTGATGTGCAGTCACAAGAATCCGTATGATGTTAACTCCGCGTGTCCCCTTGTGTCCCCTAGTGGACTTTGTGCGCTGGCTGTGCGCCGTCTCCATGGACGAGTTGGCCTCGCCCACGCACCCGCGCATGTTCAGCCTGCAGAAGATCGTGGAGATCTCCTACTACAACATGGGCCGCATCCGCCTGCAGTGGTCCCGCATCTGGGAGGTCATCGGGGACCATTTCAACAAGGTAACCGACGGCCCGCTGAGTCCCCGACGGCCCGCTGGGTCCAGTCCAGTCCAGTCCGGTCGATCTGGCCGCCCGTCTCAATAATAGATCAGTGGGAAAAAAAGAGGCAAGAGGTCGGACGTGCTCGTGTAGTCTTTTGGTCAGGCTCAGTGCAGCAGCGCATCTTTTATTCATCCAGGGATTGTCTCAGCTGTGTGTGTGTGAGAGAGAGAGAGAGAGAGAAAAAGAGCGAGGGTAGACAATAAGTGGTTTGAGTGTGAGATTAAGAGACTGTGTTTGACAGAGATGTGACAGATGTGTAAAAGAGCGACTAAAACCCCATTTAGAGTGTATTTGTGTATATGAGAGAGAGAGAGAGGTAGAGAGAGAGAGAGAGTGAGAGAGAAGTATGTGTGTTAACATGTCTGGTGTGTCCCTCTCTGTTCCTCTGCTCAGGTGGGCTGTAATCCCAACGAGGACGTGGCCATCTTCGCCGTGGACTCCCTGAGGCAGCTGTCCATGAAGTTCCTGGAGAAGGGGGAGCTGGCCAACTTCCGCTTCCAGAAGGACTTCCTGCGGCCGTTTGAGCACATCATGAAGAAGAACAGGTGAAAGACAAACGCAGTAGAGACACCCAGACATTCATTACTCACTCGGCACAGCAACATGAATAAAACATGCACCTTGGGGAGGGAGGGAGGGAGAGAAAGAGAGAAAGACAGAGCGGAGAGAGAGAAGGAGAGAGAGAAAGAAAGAGAGGGGGGGGTGGCAGTAGTGATCAGACTGAGAAATTCCGTCGGTGTGATTAGATGCTAATGGGAAGTGAGATGCTAGCCTGCTTCATTAGCGACGGCTGGAGTGGCTCCCACGGGCTACTGGAGGAGCGCTGCTGGCATAATGAGGGGAGAGAGGCCACTGGCTCTACCCAGGACTCTGCCTCTTGCGGCTTTGTGTCCCGCAGTGTCCAGTCCACTTTCCACATCTGCTCTCTATTAACTTGGGAGCGGAGTCCCAGATGACCGTAGGAATGAAGCCCTAAATCTTCTGTGGTATGTTTATGCTGTCGAAAAAAGAGCACCTGCTTTGCTCAAATGAAGGGGGGGGGGGGGGGGGTGGAGGGGGGATCACAAACTTGCCCAAGTGTGTGAAGTCAGCAGGAGTTAAATCACTCTAGAAAATTCAGAGTCACGGCCAGACGGCAATGCACCATCGCAAAGGAGACATGCCATCAACCAGTACAGTCAGTTTTTAACACACACACACACACACAAACACACACACACACACACACACACACACTCAAAGAGAGAGAGATGCTGCTGAAATTGCAAAAAGTTGCGCTATATTTATGAGAGAGAGCAAGAGAGAGAGAGCGAGAGAGAGAGAGATGGAGAGACAGACGCCTGAGACTGAGAGGGAAGAGAGATTGTGCGTGGAGAGAGATGTGGGGGTGGTGTGAGGGCAGTCAGACCCTGCAGTGTTTGTTGGGGTTGGCTGGGCTTGTGAACTCCTCTTAGCTGCCAGGCTCCCATTAGAGTTCACATAAAATAGGCCAGACATATACCCCCCCCCCCCCCCCCACACACACACACACACACACCACACACACACACACACACACACACACACACACACACACACACCTCTACTTTCCCCTCAGGCTACTTGGCCCGCCACCTGTCATTCTTTCTCTCCAGTCTGCTTTTGCCACCCCCACTCTCTCTCTCTTTCTCTCTCCCCTCCTCTCTCGCTCTCTCTACTGTGCTACTGCAACTCCCTCCTCACTCTCAGTCCTTCACTCTGTCTTAGTCACCTGTCTTTCTCTCTCTCTCTCTCTCTCTCTCTTGATCACGCACTGTGCCTTACCTCTCTCTCTCTTTCTCATCTCTCTCTTTCTCTCTCTCTCTCTTGATCACGCACTGTGCCTTACCTCTCTCTCTCTTTCTCATCTCTCTCTTTCATCTCTCCGTCTCTCTTTGTAGCCATGACAGAGAGACGGGGGGGAGACATTTCCCATGAGCCCCTCAGTAGAAAAGAGCCTCTCATCTAAGAGATGACATGTGAGCACTGACCTCTCTCTCTATCCTTTCCTCTCTTCCCCCTTTTCTTTCCCTCCCTCCCTCAGATCTCCCACCATCAGGGACATGGTGGTGCGCTGCATCGCTCAGATGGTCAACTCTCAGGCCGGCAACATCCGCTCCGGCTGGAAGAACATCTTCTCCGTGTTCCATCTGGCGGCGTCCGACCAGGACGAGAGCATCGTGGAGCTGGCCTTCCAGACCACTGGACACATCGTCAGTAAGTAGCAGAGCTCCCCTGACCCACACGAAGACCATATGAAAATATGGCGCAACCATATGGTCTCATACTGTACATCTGAGTGTGACAATACAATAAGTCTCTCTTGATGTTGGTCCTCAATGGGATCTAGTGGCACTATCAGGTATATGAGTGTATTGAAATACTGTTGTGCTTTGTGTTATTTATTGCACGTTGGCACTTTATTGTATACTGGCATTTTTGCACACTAGCACTTTGCACTCGTCACTTTAATCACTTGCATCATGTGATGTCAGGTGTTTAATTAGTATATAAGTATGGGCTGCTAGATACCTTATACTTTATGTCTGAGGAACTGTGTGTCCCGAAACGTCACATATGGTGAATAAAAAGAAAAAAGAATATTGGAGCTTTAGTGTGTGGACTTTTCTGTCCTTTTTACTGTTGCTTTTTGAGTCCAGCACCTACTTTTTTGAAATATTCAGATGTGCGCACACGCTTCTACATCTCTTGATGTTTGTACCTTGTAAGATTTAAGCTGTGTCTGCATGTGAAGTGTCTGTGGAAAAGTATGAGCTAAATCAATAAATGGATGCAAATTCGTCAGACAATTAGTTCAATTCCAGCCCTGCAGTGCAGCATGTTTTTGTTCCTGTATGTAAAGTGTTCTAGGAGCACCATCAGGACATCCAGGCTGAAAGTAATGCACTGGCATGTTGTTGAAATACTTTATGGTTTTGTTTAGCTCTTGATCACCATGTTACAATTTCACATGCTCTTTGTAATATGCTTCTCTTGGGTTTGACAGCTCCTTGGGGGCATACGAACTAGTAAAAAGGGACCTTCTTCACTCTTATGTTTCTCTGAACCAAAGCATCTGCCTGCCTCAACATCCCTGTAACTGATTTCAGTCTATTATTTATGTATTGTTTTTGTTTTTCCCCGTCACAGCGAATGTATTTGAGAAGCACTTCCTGGCCACCATCGACTCCTTCCAGGATGCGGTGAAGTGCCTGTCCGAGTTCGCCTGCAATGCCTCCTTCCCTGACACGAGCATGGAAGCCATCCGCCTCATCCGACACTGCGCCAAATATGTGTCCGACCGACCACAGGTCAGTACTGGGGAGACTCGGCTTCAGCCCTTTACTGATAGGGCAGCTTTATAGTTGGCACAGGGAAGCTACCGGAATCGCCAGTCAGAGCCTCGTGGAGGCTACAGACTGTCTGTGATTGACCCTCTTGTGTTCTCTACTGAGAGTGCGTTCCTAATAAAAAATGCTAAATGAGTCAACAGATAGATCATTAATGATATTAATATTACTGGCCCAAAAAACATCACGGATGAAACATTAACAGGCAGGCTACGCAAGGCTGAAATGTTCCATTTGCAGGGCGTTGAAATAGTGTTAGAAGACTGATCTAATATTTTCTAATGTAAGAAAACTGAAGTGTTCCATTTGCAGTGTGTTAAAATGGTTTTGGAAGACTGATCTAATATTTCCTAATGCAATCACTGCTATCGGATCTGGCGTAGCCAGTTCCATTGATTACAGTGGAAGCTAATTGTTGCAACACACGCTCAACGAACGGAACATTTCAGTTAAGTGCGTAGTGTAGCCTGCCTGTAAAATGTCAATATAAAAAGCACGGAAGCACCTTAAAGACCATGTTAAACAGCTGCATAATAAACTGTGTCTCGGCCCTGCGTCTGTACTGTGCTGTGCTGTGCTTACTGTGCTATACTGTGGTGGATTGGACTGCCTCAGCTGCTAGCTGGAACATGATGATTTGCTGTGCTTATGCGTGCTTTAGATGGCAGTCCTGCTGCATGGGTCTGAGTGGGGATTAGGGATTTCAGCCACAGAAGACTGCCGCTGCTGCTGGTGTGAGAGGGCTGTCTTGTGTGTGCGTGTGTGTGTGTGTGTGTGTGTGTGTGTGTGTGTGTGAGAGAGAGTGTGTGTGCGTGGGCTGGCTGGCTAGATTGAGTGGAAACCTCCAGTGATGTGTAAATAGGGCTTAGTGTGGGTTTCTTCATATTTATTTACTTATTTATTCCTCCCACTGCAGCAGTTTTGAGAATTGCCTCTCTCTCTCTCTCTCTCTCTCTCATGCACTCTCACTCTATGAGAGTCTATCTATCAGCCTATCTACCTGACTTCCTGCTTCCCACCCTTCTTCCTTTCTGTGTTTTTTACCTTTTCTTTTATCCACCACTATCCCTCCTTCAAATCTCTTCCCTCTGTCTTTGTCTCTGTTATGTATTATTTGTGCGTGTAAAGGTTAGTGAATGGTTTGATAAAACCCTGTTCAAGCTCTGACGCCTCCGTGTCTGTCTGTCTGTCCCAGTCTTTCAAAGACTACACCAGTGATGACATGAATGTGGCCCCAGAGGACCGTGTGTGGGTGCGGGGCTGGTTCCCCATCCTCTTTGAGCTCTCCTGCATCATCAACAGGTGCAAGCTGGACGTCAGGACAAGGTAACCAGAGAGAAGACACGTGCACACACACACACACACACACACACACACACACTGATGCAATTGCCCACAGCTAGGGGAGGGTGCCCTGTTATTGGGGGTGATACCAGCTACAGTACCTGCTGATGTTGTTGGGCATGTCTCTCTTTCACTCGTCCTGTAAAGAAAGATGCCGTCTATTTGTTCAGTGGCCTGCCAGGTTGAGGACTACAGATTTCAGGTGGCTCAGGTTTATATTACAGTGCTTCGGAAGATCTTTGGTTTTGTCCTCACACACACACACACACACACACCTCTGTGTTTGAGTGCTCACACTCACACACTGCAATTTACCCCATTACACAAATTCCACACTCTAATTTTAGGGTTGTAGCATGATGTTGAGTATGCTCAAAGTAGACCACTAGTAATGAGTTGTGATTACTGTCCCATTCGCCTACATCTATTTCAGAGTGGCGCGTTAAAGGCCTATTCTGCTATTCTGATAGGCACAGGTGGGAGTGAAATGGAGACGGCACATTACTGACCCTAAGCACTCCACCAGATAGACCCTTATGTCTGTGTGGACCCTTATGTCTATGGACGTCCATTCTGAAACTGTGCTGGGCAGTAACCAGCACTACTCTTTCAGAATGGACACACATAGACACTGTTCTTCAATAACGTCCTACTATCATGATGGCGATCCCAATGACTGTGTACCATGTGCAGTATATGTAGCCTAATACTGAGCGCTTGAGTTCTTATAAGCAACCTACCTAAGCAACAGTTGTCAATCATCAATGTCCCTATTGGTTTCTAATGCACAATTCGTATTCGTATATGACTGTCTCTCTAAAGAAGAGCTCTACACCTAAATCATCCCTCTCCATCCCACTAGCCTGGTTTGTCTCCTCTTGTCCCCCGACGCCTACAATCTGTCAGCTCTTTAAACAGGAACCCTGTGCAGTCTCCTCTTTATGGCTCTCTGAGCATCTGGGTCTTAAATAAAGCCATAAAATCAGATGAGCCAAAGCATTTAGCCAGTGAAGCCCTCTGTAGAACAAATGGAGGACACACACACACACACACACACACACACACACGGAGGTTTCTATTGAGGTGTGCCAAACCTGTTTGCCTTTGCTGTGCAGGGGCCTGACGGTGATGTTTGAGATCATGAAGACCTACGGACACACCTTCGAGAAGCACTGGTGGCAGGACCTGTTCAGGATCGTCTTCAGAATCTTCGACAACATGAAGCTGCCCGAGCAGCAGACCGAGGCCAGTGATTTGAGACTTGAACTCCGCATTGCCCACAGTTAGATCAGAACCCTATTGAGGTGCAATATTAAACTCATAAATAAATAGTCAGCACCGCGCCAGGAGGAGTAACTGGGAAACTGCATGCAATGTCAGAGTCCGTGCCATCCAAGTTCATGCTCACAAGAGATACAGCCATTTTTAAAAGTAGAAACAGAATAGAAAAAATAACGAGTGAAATATTATTTTGCGAAATATTTAAAGAACCTGCAAATATTTGAATTGTTTTAATTGTTATGCAACTGTCTGTTGAAATTTATTTAAAATGTATTTTAAATAAAATGGGTCTTTTTTTTCCTGCGCTTGCAGAAAGCAGAATGGATGACCACAACCTGCAACCATGCACTTTATGCCATCTGTGACGTGTTCACGCAGTACTTTGAGTCCCTCAGCGACGTCCTGCTGGACGATATCCTCGCCCAGCTTTACTGGTGTGTCCAGCAAGGTGAGTGGTCAGGGGTTTATAAATCACATGCTTCAGTAGAAGAGTGGACACACACACACACACACACACATCTAGGTCCTTATGAGGTTCTGGCACTGACCGCAAACACATGGAATTGCTTCCTGGTTATCAAACCCATAATCTGTGGGTCCGGTTTCTTATGCTCATGTGGTAACCATGGTTACCGACCCCGTCTCACGGCGCTCGCATCTGTTTCGGGTTCTGTCGCAGATAATGAGCAGCTGGCCAGATCGGGCACCAACTGTCTGGAGAACGTGGTCATTCTGAACGGGGAGAAGTTCAGCCCGGAGACCTGGGACAAGACCTGCAACTGCATGCTGGACATCTTCAAGACCACCATCCCTCACGCGTAAGAGACGAGCCCACGGACAGGCCTCACACACTCATCCGCACACTCAAGTCAAGGCTTCAGGGGTTCAAGGGCTGTATATACAGTATTATCCACTGTGCAATATGATAACTCTTTCTTGCCATCAAAAACTCTCACAGGCAGGCTACACCACACACATACTGTAACTGAAGCCTTCTGTTCACATGTGATGAGTATGTGCTGCAACAAATAGCTTCCACTACAATCAATAGAACTGGCTACACCAGATGTGATGGTGGCACGTACATTTAAAAAAAAAAAAAAAAATTAGACCAGTCTTCTAAAGCGATTTTACACTACACAAATGTAGCACTTTAGTTGTACACCTGGCTCGGCTGTCAGACGCTTAACATGGAGGCTTAACTGAACCCATAAAAGCAGATGTGTCCACTACTCACAAGGAGACATTGTTCCACATATATGCTTGTCTTCATGACTTACGGTCTTGTGTCGACTGCAACAGAATGTTAATCAGCTTTTTTGGTGTTCTGTCAAATGCTTAGACTCTTAACATGGAGGCCGGAAGGTGATATCACACAGATGGACTCCGACAAGCAGCTGGTACGTCAACAAACATCAAATAGTTTTATAGAAATGTCTAGGTTTTATACATTCTGGCATGGGTAAGTGGTAACAATTTACAGCGAATGGTGCATTGCAAATGAATTAAGCCTTAATAAGCCTAAGCCTTAATGGTATAATATATATAATGAAACATGCTGTCATCATTGCTCAGTCCAGATGCAGCCTTGATCTCTGCAATTATTGGACAGTCCTTTCAGTAGTGATTTCTGTGTATTACTTAAAGGATTGTTTAATTCAATACTCCATTCAGGACTCAATTTCCCAGAAGTCAATAGACATCCAGGCACGCACAGAAGATCAGCAGTCCATCAATAGCATGGAGAAGGTCCCTATGGACAACCGGAGACAGTCTCAGTTCAGCACGGTCTCGGGCATGAATGAGGACGGCCCCAGAGCGAGGACCCCTACGAGTAAGTTCTATGCCACATGGAAAATCAATGCTACAGTACTTCTAATACGCCTGAAAAAATGACTAAACCTTATCATAACTTAATTAAAAAACACAATGTCGCATGTTTGCCCATTCTTAAATTAGATGTGTGCCTAGGCTGTTTATCACTTTTCCCAACATGCTATTTTAGATACAATATGTTTGCATCAGTGATATTTGTTTTGTTTGTTAATGGAAGTAGAGTAATTACAGTATGTGGTGTTTGCCCTTGGAGGAAACTGCTGTTGAGCTAGTAACATTTGGTAAATTATGTAGAACACAATGGATCATATTCCCATACTTTGTTGTCATCCTGTGCGTGTGCGTGTGCGTGTGCGCGTGCGATGTGCAGAGGTCCTGGAGCAGAGGCTGTTCGCCGCCCTCCTCATCAAGTGCGTGGTCCAGCTGGAGCTGATCCAGACCATAGACAACATCGTCTTCTTCCCCGCCACCAGCAAGAAGGAGGACGCCGAGAACTTCGCCGCTGCTCAGGTGAGCCCCCTCCCACTCCGCAGCATTTCAAACGTGTCACATTCATCGCTCCTTATCTTCCTAATGAGACCCTTCCTAATTTCACTATAATAACGTATTGATTCATTGATGAACATTTTTAATTTCCGCCATCAAATGAAATATGATGGCAGCGATACCCTTTTGAATTGACATCTCCAGCTGTAGGTCTACTCTCTCTCCCTCATAAATCTTTCGTCTAAGTAATGTAAATGTATTCAGTGCATTTTGGGTAGCGGCGTGCAGTGTGGATGAGATTGAAATCCCACGCCGATCCTGCTGTACAGTGAAGACATTCATCTTGTGCTTTTATTCGCTCTCTCTGGGATCGTCTGACCTTTTTTAGTTGTTAGTGTCATGCTTCACAAACTCAGTCAGGGGAACCACTGTTGCGGTGTCTGTCTGTGCGTCGTCTTCGCGTCGTCTCCGAGCTACCTCCAGGGCCAATCTATTTCTGGGCCACATCTGCAACTTCGGAAGCCCCCGCATGATTTCAGACATGACGAATTGCGATGATGCGCCCAGCAGATGTTCGCTCGGTTTCTCCCCCACCGCACGCCCAGTGTGAGTTCCAGCTCTGAAACTCTGTGTGCGTTTGAGTCTGTCTGAGCGCGCCAGCGCGCTGCTCCTTCAGAGTGCTCTCCCTTCAGGCTCCCCTGTGATGTGCCACAGTGCTGGAGCCTCAGGAGTGGGTTAGTCAGCAGGACTCAGGTCTGAAAACAAAAGTTCTGCACTCTCTCTAGAAATACTCACACGTCGTACTTGTTGTACTTGTTGTACTGTAGTGGTATTGACTCTCGAGCCGAATTGATTTAATCTCCAACCAGGAGTGTAGCTCCTTGCACACCATCATTTTTACAGAACAGTGGTTATACATACATTAATATGCACATATGATACAAAGGATTTGTACTTTATTTTATTGCTTTTGCCCTTGGATCGTTTGGAGGACTTTGGAGGTGGGGTACTGGTCGTTTCGGTGGCCACCACCACCACCTCATCTAGCCTCCTGGCATGTTCTGAGTTCCATCTCAGGCGATGCTGAAAGAGCATTTCTATACTATATATATATATATGTATGTATATAATGTAATGGATCCAAATGGTGTGTCCTGTGGTGCTGTGCAGAGGGACGCACTGGACGCAGACGTGGCCGTTGAGAGGCAGGACCAGGGCATGTACCGCTACCTGACCTCCGCGCAGCTCTTCAAGCTGCTGGACTGCCTGCTGGAGTCGCACCGCTTCGCCAAGGCCTTCAACTCCAACAACGAGCAGAGGACCGCACTCTGGAAGGCCGGTAGGTCACTTGCTATGCTCAGCGCTACTAGGATGTAAAGGCCTGTTCACACCAAGAACGATAACGATAACGATAACGATAACTATAAACAAATATCGCTCTTGTTAATATGAATGACAACGTTCACACATAAACTATAACAATAACGGCATGAAGAACAATATCGTTGTTGATCACTTTCAGATAACGATAAAAAGCCAACAGCCAATCAGAACCCATAATATTCTAGCCATCACATTCATTAACATGTGGAGAGACTTTTCTTATCGTTGGCCAGTGTGGACGCTTTTATCGTTATGGTTATAGTTATCGTTATCGTTCTTGGTGTGAACGGGCCTTAAGTCTGCACACAAGCTAGTATTTCACAGCTGTTTTTCCACAGTGAAGTAGCTACAACATGCTCCTATGATCCTAATAATGATCTTTGGAAAACAAGACAGCTACTGTAAACTCAGACCTACTGTATGTGGGACATGGATAACGATAGAACACCTTTTGATGCATTTTGTTTGGCTTGATGTAACTGTTTGTTTAGAAATTATAATCAAGAGAATTTATATGTAAATATATTCTGATATATATGTATGAACTATATGTAAATTGGTTGCACTCTTGCATTCATTGAATAATGCAAGTTGTGTACAGGGAGAAAGCGTACTAGAAGAAAGCAGCACTAAATACATAGAGACTACACAGTAGGACCTGACAGACAACTTGCATAACATTCTCTTATCCAAGTATAGCGAAAGGGACGTAAAGGGTAGAAACCTTCACATCGGTTGAACAAAATCTCACGGTGCGGTGGGCAGAATGTCACTGTTGGTCTGACCGAGTCTGTGTTTGCCATACAAGCACTGACAGGGTCCCCAGATAACTTTTTAAAGGCCAACCCTTGTTGAAAGGAGACGCAAGAAACTTCCCCCTGTGTTGAACAGGGAGAGACGGAGGGAGGCATCCTCAGGTGACCTCTCTGGCACACCAGACTGGATATCCATCAAGGATCTTTACCTCCAGAAACACAAAGAAACCGCTTTACACTTCAAACCACTTTCATAAGAACAAGAGGACAGAGAGTCTGGGTTATGTTATGTCACGGGACAAGGGCAGCGGACTCAAACCTCCGTGTGTGTGTTGGTCAGTGTAAAGCAGTGTGTGTGTATTTGTTGGATGTGTGTGTGTGTGTGTGTGTGTGTGTGTGAACACACTCTGCAGGTTTCAAGGGGAAGTCCAAGCCCAACCTGCTGAAGCAGGAGACCAGCAGCCTGGCGTGTGGCCTGCGCATCCTGTTCCGCATGTACACCGACCCCTCACGCCAGGACGCCTGGGAGGAGGTGCAGCAGCGCCTGCTCAAGTAAGACCCGCCGCTGCGTGTGTGTGTGTGCGAGCGCGTGTTCGTTCGTGCGTGCGTGTGTGTGCGTGTGTGTGTGCATGCACGCGTGCTTGTGTACAAGTGTGTGTTCTCATACCTCATACCTTCCGACATGCCCTGATCTGGACCTGATCTAGCCTGATGGAACTCTACTCCCACTGCTAACCCCTGCTAGGTTGCAGCCCAGTCAATACAAGACATAACAGTATCTCGAGACCCACTGCTTTCCCATCAGCGTTAATGTGCCATACCAGAGTCACATGTAGCCCTAGCGGTGTGTCTCCTCTCCCCCCAGCTCAGTACTCCCTAATGAGCCTCAGTGCTTTTAATCACGGCGCATCTGCCTGGAGCTGTAATGATGTTTGGGTTAACTGTGTGCACTGGGGCAGCTCTGCTGATGCTCTTGTGTGTGGAGCTCAAAGGAGCGCTTTGTCCATTACGATGCCCATCATGACAAATAATTTCCTTTAATGTGGTCACACTCTTCAAATGTAAACACAGACATAATACTCCCCTGCAATGTCAGTTTGTGTGTGTGTGTGTGTGGACAGGAATATCTGGCCTCGTCACACACAAACAGCCCTGCTGCATAAACAAGTTTTAATTACTCTAACGAGAGGAGAGGGCATGTTCGGCGCCTTTATTTATTCTTCATCGCCGGGAGTGTGTATCGATCAGATGAGCGGGGTGGCAAAGAGAAATCAGCTGTGTGTAGGAACACACACACACACCACCTCATCACTCGCTCAAGGCATTCAGTTTATAGTGAAACCGACACACACTCTTTCTCTCTGACTATGGGTTTCTCAATTAGTATTCAGTACAATGTGTTCCTTTTTTTTAAAACAGTTGTCGACTAGTCAAGCAGTCGTTATGTACACGCTATGCTGTTGGCAGTGGGTGGAAGAGGTCTCATTTTCCATGAACTTCCGTTTAGCCTTCAGCCATTTTGTCCATGACTAGTTTACTGTTGCCTGACTAGTGATTTTGATGTCAACCAGTTGATGAAGCCTCTAAATCAGACACAAACCACCCTCACCACACACACACACACACACACACACACACACACACACACACACACACACACACGCACAGCAGTCTCTCTTCACCTCCTATGTTAGCAATCAATATCCATTGAAGGCTCTGCACATCTCACTAATGAGCCTGAAAAAGATTGAGATGAGGCCAAGTCTTCTCTCCCTCTCCCTCTCTCCCCTCCCTCCCTCTTTCCCTCCCTCCCTCACTCTCTCTCTCCCTGTATTATTTCCTTCTGTCAAGCCTTTAAACCCACACATGCTCAGAGGATGTGTGTCGGAGTGTGTATCAGAGGATGTGAATAGAGTTTGAAATAGTGGCTGGCTGGCACTGGATCTGTCCTAATTTGGCCTTGGTCTCAGGGCCTGATTTGGCATGGATGTGGCCCTGATCTGGCCTGAGTCTGGCCCTAATGTCACATGGATCATCTGGCCCTGATTTGGCCCTATTGTCGCCGGTCTCTGGCCCTGATTTGGCTGCTCCAGAGGCGTGGGTGGGTGGTTGATTTCCCCCTCCGGCCCGGGTGAAGGGCAGCAGAGCTCTGGCAGGAAGCGTGTCCTCAACTGCTCTTTAATAAAGCCTGGAACTGCAGCCCTCCTCCTGCCCTTAAAGACACAGATAAGCACCAGGCTCTGTAGACTGACAGCAGGAGCCAGGGTCCAGGGAGAGAGAGGGGCGGGGGAGGGTGGGATGGCCTAGAGAGGGAGGGGAGAAGGGAGGATGAGGTGGAGGAAGAGAGAGAGGGATGGAGAGGTGGCGGATGAGTGATGAAGGGAAGCAGAGAGCATGAGAGGGATTGAGGGATAGTGTGAAAAAAGGAAAAGCAGAAAGAAAAGTGTTTGTGTGTCAGTTATACTCTCTCTCACACACACACAGAGAGAGAGAGAGAGAGAGAGAGAGCTGAAACTGTGACAGTAGTGTCTGTCTCAGGAGAGCAGACTGCGTAATCTGTTGAGGCTAGACTGCAAGGCATTTTTTTTTCCAACTCTACTAGGCATCTGGTCGATAGGTGTGTGTGTGTGTGTGTGTGTGTGTGCGCGTGCGCGCGCTTGCTTGTGTGCCCATGCGCATAGAGGTAGAAAAGAGGAGACATGGCATTGTTGACTGCTGGTGGCGGGGGGTGACTGGCTGGCTGGCTGGCTCATGTTGGAGTGGGCAGGGCAGGGCAGGGCCGGGCAAGCGGAGATGTGAGGAGAGTGCTGAAGTCCGGGGCAGGAGTGGGAGGGAGGCGGGCGAGAGAGCGGGCAGATGGTGGTTATGTAACGGCCACAGAGCCACAGGGCCAGAGGCAGCTGGACCAACAGCAGTGACGACAGTCACTGGTCAGACCAGGTGCTTAAGAGCACTGCTAATCTGGACAGCTCTCTGTGTGGCAGTCAATGGATGATGTTTCATTGACTGAAATGTATGAAATTTAAGGACACATCAAATATGTATCAAGATTTAAATGAATGAATTCATTTAAATGAAATGAATCAATGTATTATTTATTACTATTATTAGCAGGATGAAACCCTAGTTTTCAAAAGAATCCCTATGTGCATCAGGGCAAAGAGTCTTGGCCATCCTTAAAGTGTTTCACAACCCTAATGTCACCTCTTGTGTGCGTTTTCATGACAAAGAGTAGTTTGGAGAGCAGACAGACTGGGATCTGATCATCTGACGACTTTGACAGTCATGCAGCGTGAGCTTGGCGTATGTTGCTGGTTGTGCTGGAGGTTCAGCCCTGTGCTCTAGCTCTGTCTGTCTCTGTCTCCGTCTCCCAGTGTGTGCAGCGACGCCGTGGCCTACTTCCTCACCCTGACCTCGGAGAGTCACAGGGAGGCCTGGACCAACCTGCTGCTCCTCTTCCTCACCAAGATCCTGAAGATCAGCGACGACAGGGTGAGCACTCATGCAGCAACTTGCTCAAGCCTGCTGTACATTACATTACATTACATTTGGCTGACGCTTTTAAACCAAAGTGACTTCCAACAAGGGACACAACCAAGGTAGAGTGTGACAAAGACAAGTTAGTGCAGGGCTACTTCAGGGTTTGTTTGTTTGTCTCTGTCTGTCTGTTTGTTCGCAAGATAACTCAAAAAGTTATGGATGGATTTCGATGAAATTTTCAGGGAAGGTCTGAAATTACCCAAGGAAGAAACAATTAAATTGATCCGTATCACCGTCTGTATCCAGGAGGCGATGACTTAACCGAATAAATTGACCTAACAGCTGTAGTTATGTTTTCGCTTGCCGGAGGTTTGCGCTCTCTGTGCTCTCTGAGTGCTTTTCTAGTTGTAGCTGGCTCCTTTAAAGTCAGCCAGTACTGAATCTACTAGCTCTAGCATAAAAACATTCAAGCACATCGACTTGAAAACTGAAGTGAAGATCTATAGAGGTATTCCCCTCAACTGGAACGATGATTCCAGGAAAGGCAATGAGCTGCAGAGAGAAGCACTGAGCAGCCTCTCTGAAAACAAAAGTGTGTTTTTTTACCAGCTTTGCAGCCATTCCTTTCTCTCTCCCTCGTGCCTCCTTTGGCAGTTTAGAAGAGCCCCAGTTGACGCATCTCATCAATGAGTAATCAGCAGCCCCTTCCAATCAAGCTCAATTAGACGGCGTAATGAAGTACGGCGCTCACACATAGCAGGGGGAATATCTGTTTATTTCTCATCGGCGCACAGCAAGAGGTCAACAGGCGTGACTTCAGCAGACGTGGGGTTTAGATTTAATTACACCTGCACAAGAGTAATGGTTGTGTTCCACTGGAATTGACATGAATACTGATAACTTTATTATGGTGGTGTGTGTGTGTGTGTGTCTCTCTCTCTCCCACAGTTCAAAGCCCATGCCAGTCGGTACTACCCCCTGCTGTGTGAGATCATGCAGTTTGACCTGATTCCAGAGCTCAGGGCTGTTCTGCGGAAGTTCTTCTTGAGAATTGGGATGGTGTTCCAAATCGCCCAGCTGCCTGCAGCTGTGCAAGGAGCTTCTGAGGACGCCACCCAGGAGGTCTAGAACCTTCCACGGGCATTAAGACGAGCTCCCCCCTTCTCCCCCAGAAAGTCCCTCACAGACAACCCATCATAAACCAAACCACAACCCACTTCTATTTACCCGTCCAAATGGTTCTTGTCTTTTCTTTCCCCCCAACCACCGGAGGGCGCTAAGGAGCCCCTACCAGATAGGACTTCATTCTCTGCCTGCTCCCCCCTTCTTCGTCACTCAGCCGTACTCCAGCAGACCTTCTAGGTTCTAGAACGTATCAGAATTTCCCTGGAGTCTTTGCATCAAGAATATCACAGAATCTGGGTTGGGGAAAAACATCCCCTTCACTGAACTAATGGCCACGCTTTGTACAGTAGCATATATCATCTAAAGGATCATACCGGCGAATATAATGACAAATATTCAAATTACATGACTTCTGAAACACTTCAGAAGGCTGGCATATTTAAAAAAAAGAGGTGTTTCTTGCTTTGTCTTGACATTATCTTAAAAAGCTATTCTGAATGAAAAATGTTTCAAACATCAAGCAAATGATCATTGATTAGTTCCAACAAGTGAGTGACACGTGTCACTCGTCGATCCTAATTTTTGTTTCACATTGCTAATGGCTAACATTAGCATTGATAGCTCCTTGGATGAAACTAGTTGTACAGACATGCAGCTTTGTAAAATAATCTCATAACACTAGATTTTATTTCTGTATTTTTCGTTTTGGTTTCTCTGAATTTTGCTGCACTTGTTTTCTTTATCAAAATGCACTGGAGATTTTTACTTTTGTGATAATTTATTTAACTATGCCATCTCTCCCCGATTGTCCAATGAGATTTCTAATTGATTGCTACGATATAAACTGATAAGTTAAATTATTCCATTTTATATGTACTGACACTTTTTTTAATTAAGAGAAAAATGTCCGCAAGTCCGCATCGGGGATTCTCTTGAAAACTGGAACTTAAAAAAACAAAAAGCAAAAAAAAAACAAAGAGCTGATAAGGCGTGTGAACTGCATCTGATTTCACTGGTCTGTATCCCTGTTTGGAGTAGGTTTCACTGTATGTGTACAAATTAAGAAAAAAATTAATATATTTAAATCTTTTTTTTTTTGTTTGTTTGTTTTTCGGGGTGGGTTGTATGTATAGAACATATGAATAATGTTAGCTGCGCTTCAAACATTTGATGATGGTGTGTGGATCTGAAGCATTCCTGGTTTGGGTGAATAGAGGAAGAAATGTATAATGGTACAGCACTGTAAAGTTTTCTATGTGGAAAAAAAATAAGCCTGTACAACATTCTGTACAAAGCTGGTTATCATCCGAAGCATTCTAATCAGGTCATAGGTCAATAAAGTTTTTGAACTTGGTTTATTTGTGCTGTTGTAATGAATTCCTTGAACATTATGTGGATTATCTTGGGAACTCTTTCCAGTTGACTTTTCATCTCTAAATCTTGTGATTATCTTTGGGGAAAAAGTGCTTATATACTATATTGCTTTGCATCGTGCCTAACAATGCCCCAGTCTGAGCCGTCACTGGAATCTATGGCATTTTGGGGATTATTGCGCAATTAAATGTCTAAAGGTAGTAACAAAAGTAGTATCCACTCCCTGACACACATTTAGTTATCCCAATCTTGGTCTACAACCAAAAGTAAACAAGCATGCCTCTGTGAAGAGGGTAATGTGGCTATACAATACCATGCCTACCAAGTATTTAGATACCGATAATTTTGTCTTTTTTATTGAGGAGTAATATGAAACCTGATTAAAACCACCATTTGTACCAAAATTAATTAAATGGGCTAACCTTTTCCCTCTTAAGCAGGGCATCATGATACTTTATTATTGAGCAGATCTAGATGAGGGTAGCCATCAGCCAATCATTTATATTCCTAGCTGCTAGCTGCCAGCCATTAGCCTGGCAAGCCAAACTACACAGAATATTGTTGGCCGCTAGGGTGCATCTAGATTTCTAGGCTAGCCAGCCATGGCAGTAACAGCTGACCATTACCAGAGCAGTAGCTGAAAACCCTTATAGATGTGCTAAAGTCAGTTAGTGTAACCACTTCTATAAGGGTGATATGAACTACCAATGACTCAAAGTCTGAAACAATATTATTAAAATAGGTATTTATTTCATTTAAAACATCTTAATAATATCTGAATAATGCAGATTCTGTTCTAAAAACATGAAAAGCACAAACTGGTAAATTAACTGAAGATCAGTCTAACATATTCCTGGTTACAGTTGCGCAGTGGAAGAGGCACCAACAATGCGGAGAGACATGCACACAGAAAAAAGCACAACAGGTTGAAGTGTATGATCTGTACAGAAAGGAGCACACACAAGCCATTTCTGTCTCCATTGAATCAGAGGCATCAAACTCTTTACACTACAATTCTTAGTCCAGTCCCTTACCAACATTCATAAGCTACTCTTAAGGCAAAATTATTCTGTTTTTAGGCACACATGAGAAAAAATAATCAATAAATTAAATTACCAGCAGCAGGCACATATAAAAGAGAAGGTTAAGACATTATAAAACATTGATATTAAAAGACTGGGTTTCTAAGACCTTAAATAACAACAGTGTTCTTTGGCGCTTAAGTTATGCTCTACAGGGTCAATGGCTCATGAATGCAGTGCAAACTCTACTGGCCTACCGAGGCCTCAGGCACCTGTGTATCTGTTCTGAGATCAGCCTTGGAAGAGGCCAGTCTCAGGCACCTGGGTTAGCGGTTGGTTAGGGTGGCTGTTCTGTGGTCATCCATGGTACGTGGAAGGACCCTCCCAGTCCTCGGTCACAGTTTCCTTGCTGAGTGGTCGTCGCCCTGCCAGGAAATTCTTCAGGGTTTCCGTGGTGCCGGGCCTCAGCCAGGGCTCCGTGGCAACTGTATCCACAGAGACGCGTCGATCCAGGGGAGGGGAGGTCGTCTGCCAGAACTCGTCATCCTCGTCAGGGAACAGCTCACCTGGGAGGAGAAAATTAGTCACAATGTTAAAGCAACATAATGCAGTTCTTTAACCTTAATAATAATAATAATAATAATAATAATAATAATAATAATAATTATTGTGATGCTACATTGGCTTAAAATAAAGAGAGTGGAGTTTCTGACACTGCCAATGCACAGCCAGAATGACTGGTATTGTGTTGTCACAAGTTAAGCATTACTCATTTTGTCAAATTCAGTTGAATTGGGTACCCGTTTAGCGCCAACTATACTTCATCTGGTTGTCAGATTGTGCCAAAATCAGCTCAAAGTTATTTTAACAGCATTATTAAACATGGTCATCACTGATAATTAGCATTATTCAAAACACTACTTCAACCTAAGTTAACCCTGCTGAAAAAAACAGCAAGAAACCAGCTTAGGCTGGTAGCTGGTTTTAGCTGGTTTTAGCTGGTCTTTGCTGGTCTTTGCTCAAAACACAGTTATTATTGCTGGTGTAGCTGGTTAGGCCACCAGCTAGACATGCTGGCGTGACCATCTGAGGAAGCTGGTCGTGCTGGTGTGACCAGCCTGTCGTTTGGGATACAACTGGTTTAAGATGGTCATGCTGGTGACCAGCCTGTCAAGCTTGACAAAGATGGTCAAGCTGGTTTTCTAGAATAACCAACATAAGCTGGCGTGGCCAGTAAAAACCAACAATGTAGACCAGCAACACCAACTAAAATGACCAGCTTAAGGTGGTACGACAATCAAAACCAGCTGAATTACGATCATAAGCTGGGTAAACCAGCTGAAGGTGTGTTTTCGCGAGAGTTTTGCTGGTCTAGCTGGTTAACCATCAAAGGGTGGTCAAATAAGCTGGTTAACAAGCTGGTCAACCAGCAAACCACCTTTAGCTGGTCAGGCTGTTTTTTTCAGCAGGGAAGGTTTAATACAACTTGACATCTGTACATGTCCTATCCCCACCAGACTAGAACACTGTTGAGTTAAACCGATTAAGTACTATAAACCAAAGTGAAACAACAAGAACAGTTCACTACTCAATAAACCAACCAACCAGTCAGCTCAGTCACTCCAGTGTGTCCTCTCTCAACTGACCTGATCTCCCGCTCTGCTTGCTCATAAGTGTCCCCGTCTCTCTACTGACCTGATCTATTGCTCTGCTTGCTCATGTCCTCCAGGCGTCTCATCCTCTGGTGGTTGCGCTCCCTCACGCTCTCCACGTTCAGACTGCGGAGAGACTGAGCGTCTGGCGGCCCGTCTGCCTCGCGCTGCCCGGACAGAGCATCCAGATCCTGAAAACACACACACACACACACACACACACACACACACACACACACACGTTGAGAACCACTGAGCCAAATGGTCTCTGCAAGCCCTAACCTCTTCACAGTAGGCCACTATTTAACAATGAGCTATTCTTTCTCATATACAAGCTAAAAGGTAGGCCCTGAACTAAATGCAACTAAGCTCATCACCAAATGTATTTGAACAGGTGCTGGCTAATACACTGCACTTCTGTACAACAATTGATAGTTAGTCGTTGAGAGTCGTTCACTGTCACACTTCTACACTCCTTTAATTAAATAACAGCTATCCACACACATGGGGCCAAACAGGCATAGCACATTTATATCAATGATTGATTATTTTCTTGATTAATCGATAAATTCTTAAGAAACAATATCAAAACATGGTGTAAAAATGTTTAAATAAAGTTAAAAATGTCGATCACAAAAGCCAATGTTATTTTCTTAAAGGCCCAATATTTTGACCAGGATATTTAGTTTTGCCATACTAGAGAATAAAGTAACACAGAAAATATTTCAGTTTAAGAAGCCGCAAGAATTTGGAGATATTTTCCAAAATGAAAAATGGAATAGTTCTAGATGAATGAATCTAATAGTTGAGGACTAATCAGTAAGCTGATGAATTGCTCCAGCCGTCCAGCAGAAAGGATGAGAGGTTGGAAGGCGAGTGGAGTGCTGAGTTCTAGAGCTCGGCAGCACAGCGATTCAGACAGGCGTGGAGAGCGGCCGTGTCTCACCTCATCAAACTCTATCCTCCGCTGCAGCCGCCTCCTCTCCCGCGCTGAGCTCTGCCTCTCTCGCCGCTCCTCACGGGGCTCGGGGAACGCACCCGCATGGGAATCTGGAGACACACACACACACACACACACACACAGGTCAGTTATAGTCACACTCTCATACACACACACACACAGGTCAGTTATAGTCACACTCACACACACAGGTCAGTTATAGTCACACTCACACACACACACACACAGGTCAGTTATAGTCACACTCACACACACACACACAGGTCAGTTATAGTCACACTCCCACACACACACACACAAAGAGAAGGTACGCAGCCATCTGTACATCATTCTGGTCAGGTATGTTCTTCCAGGAGTGACACACACACACACACACACACACACACACACACACACACACACACACACACACACACACAAAAGGGACATCACCCATCTGCATATCACTACACACACACACACACACACACAAAGAGAAGGTACGCAGCCATCTGTACATCATTCTGGTCAGGTACGTTCTTCCAGGAGTGACACACACACACACAAAGGGACATCACCCCGGTCTAACCGGTCACGTTGATCCTGGAGTGACCTCCCCCTCCCTGCCCCCCACATGCCCTCTGGCCGACAGCTCTGTGGCCGCCATGTCTCCCTCCGTCTGCACACATGCCACTGCTCTGCTGTCCCTCGGTGTGGCAGGCCTGCTGCAGGCCCCAGGCTCCCTGCTGACACTGTGGAGAGCTGCCATGCGGTCACAGCAGGAGGGGGTGTGTGTGTGTGTGTGTGTGTGCGTGCGTGTGTGTGTGTGTATGTGTGTCTGTAACACCTCTCCATCTGCCTCAGCACTCCCCCTCCTTCCTATCTCTCTAGACACCTTGGCACATTTAAAAGACGAGAAAAGTTGGGCTACACAAGATCAATAAATTCATCTAATTTAATAATCGCAAAATCAATTGACATTTTATACCATAAGGGAGATCCAAACACTGTCCAATCCAACACTGCACCATAGTCTCCCAGTGTTCTGCTCCCTCAAACCTGCTCTGTCTTTGCTCATGGTGTTGATCTTGCGCTGTTGGCAGCGCAGCAAAGCCTGCTGCTGGATGTCCACCCTGTGATCATCACATGGGCATCTGGGTAGGCCTGACACTCGCCCTCAAGGGACACACTGTCTACAGCATACACATATGTCCGTCCGAACACACACACACACCACACACACACACACACACACACACGCGCTACTAATAATTCACACTTTCTTCTGCACTCTCTTCCCCATCACGCTCATATTAGCCTTTCCTTTACTGTCTGTTTGCCACGTCTGAAATGAAGATTAAAGGGAAAATGGCACCACGGGCTCCCTAAATCCCTGCTGCAGCAGCAGACGACTCTGAAGCCTCATCAGAGGCACAGGAACCTTAATGAATGGAGCGGGGTGAGGAATGCAATCAGGGGCTCGCCATGCTGTTCACTGTGTCAGACTGTTCAGCTTTGTAACCCCTGCTGCGACTGAGAAAGGATATGAAAAGACAATAAAGAGTGATTTTGGAGAGCGACTCATCTTAATTATTCTGGATTAATGCAAATTTTCGAAAACACATCCATTGAACAAATGTGTCATATTTTGATTTCAAGAGTTGATTGTTCCAAAACACCAGCTGCCACACACACACAGCCACGCAAACACAGACACACACTTACACAAACACAGACGCACACGCACACACACACACACCCTAACTCACCAATGAAGGCACTTTCGGATTGCAGCAGTGTTGGTCTCGGCCCGTCTTCAGTAGACTCCGTCGTCTGGGAAAAGCAGAGGTGCATCAGTCAAAGTCACACACACGCTCGGCCAGAGAAAACCAGTGCCAAGGGGATAAGCCCATTGCACAAATCCATTCCTGACATGAATGATGAGCAAAGTCTTAAAGTCTAACTAAATCCATGGTTCATAACTAGGCAAACATCTATGCGCCAATTTAACACCATGGACAAGAGCTTCACAGCAAACACTGATGAGCTCAAAGCTCCCGCCTGCTACATGTCAGCTGTATTTCCTGCAGGAGCAGAAGAGACGGGGGGGGGGGGGGGGGACCTGCCTACCTGACCATGGAGCCGCCTGGACGGAGATGAGAGATCGAAGTAATCTGCAGAGAGGAGAGCGGCTGGTGAATGAATGAACAGCGTAGGCGTGTGTGTATGTGCGCGTGTGGGTGCACGTGCATGTGCGTGCGTGTGTGTGTGTGTGGATGCGTGTGTGCTCTGTCAGAAAGAAGAATATGACTAATGACAATGAAATGAAAATATGACTAATTTGAAGATCTATGGTCGTCTGAATATGAATCAGAGAGATACAAAGGGAAACACAGACACTTAGTACAGACAGATGCGCTCACGAGCGTGTGTGTGTGTGTGTGTGTGTGTGTGACGTTTCAGTGGAGAGGAGAAAACAGAACAGCAGGTGCAGATATGTACCGAGCATGTCATTGTGATGAATGTAATTATTAATGTCATTAATGAAGTGGTGGGCGTATTGTCGTGGTGAAGGCTACAGCCGTGTGTGTGTGTGTGTGTGAGACTGGGTGAGTGTGTGTGTGTGTCTAACCCGTTCTGTCTTTCCTCATGTTGCTGATCTTGCGTTGCTGGTGGCGTAGCAGGGCCTGCTGCTGGAGCTCCAAACTGTAATCGTCACACGGGGGGTCTGGGTACGCCTGACGCACCTCCTCACGGGACGCGCTGTCTACAACGCACGCACACGCACACACACACACACACACACACACACACACACACACACACACACACACACACACACACACACACACACACACACACACACACACACACACACACACACACACACACACACACACACACACACACACACACACACACACACACACACACACACACACACACACACACACACACACACACACAAAATATAAAATATCACTCTATAGACTCCATTGTGCGCATTCTGTAATCGTAGACACAAAAACAAGCAATCAGACTCTTCTCTCATCTCAGATTCTCACACACACACACACACACACACACACACTGTTCACAAGCACAGAGGGCTGCACTAACAACCAAGCATCAGCAGCTCACACCAGCAGAGTTCTGCTGCTGGCCACAACAAACAGACCCCCAGCCAATCACAGAGGACTTCCTCCTCTAAGCCAGCCAATGAGCCGGCGCGGCTGCCTTTCAGCGGGGTGCTCTGAGGACGTGCGGGAGGCATCATCAGCAAGCGGAGCAGAGTGCGGGCAGGGCGCCCTGAGCCCCAGTGATCACAGCAGCACGGAGGGGACTGAGATTTCTCTGGGATGCCCCCCACCACCCGGCACTCTACTGGCCCGAGAGTCAGGGCATGACTCAGCACTTTTGATGCCCGAGGCGGCCATGATGAGGAATGGAGAGAGAAAGAGAGAGAGACAGAGACCGAGAGAGACAGAGAGAGAGAGAGAGAGAGAGACAGAGATAGAGAGAGAGAGAGAGAGAGAGAGAGAGAGAGAGAGAGAGAGAGAGAGAGAGAGAGAGAGAGAGAGCGATCTGTATTCTGGAATATAAAGATCGACCATGAGTAAGACAGAAACAGGGGAAAAGATAATAAGATATTAGAGAGGCAGGGAAGCCCAATAAGTCAGTGTGTCTACATGCAAACAATCATATTGATGATACTCTTTATGCCAATTGTCATGTACTAGGGATGTTAACCGGTGACTGTTTGACCGATGGTTGACCGTATCCACGTTAGCCGATCAAAGTTGTCGCTAGTCGGTTAAAAAAAAAAAAACGATCTCTAAATTAGGCTATTATTATAGACAGTGGACTAAACGCTACTACAGCTAGCCATCTCATTCCAAGGTCTTTTTTGCGTGAAGTTAACAAATTATCCCTCACACTCAATTTGTAATAACTCGCCTGCTTGTAGGCTACTTAATAAACCAATAAAAACATTCGCACGCATGCCTTGGCCGGTGCGTCTTTTGCAATCTGGAGGTGCCCGTTTTATCCATTGGTTTTTATCGTGTTGCAGCAACTTTCCGCATAAGATGGGCTTAGATTTGGAAACACATTACATCTACATTTCAGGAAGGGTCAGCAATGGTAACAGATAAGGTAATGATGATCATCTTTCTTTATTATTGTTAGTAGGCCTACTTCCTCAAACTATAGCGGCGTCTCCTCGGAGCTGTCATTTTCTTAAGTGAGCCGCGGCAATTTCAGTTTCAAATGAGCTTCTAACGCTAGACAAACGCCTTTATTTGCAACGCGATCACCTTGTACCCAAACCATTTCGAAACGAAGGAGCCATTTGTCCTCCACTTATTTACAAGCTCCTTGGTTTGCGGGACTCATATGTTTCGCGCTCTAGGGAATTTTAAAAACAGTGACGTGAGTGAAAGTGCGGCGCCGCCGCCGGGGCTGTGTGTGTGAGCGGGGGACAGAGAGATGCGACAGAGTTGCAAAACTGCGTGGCTGTTATTTCAAATAGCGTAGAATATTTTAAACGAATCGGTTAACCGGTTTCAACCGGCTAATGAGGCTCGGTGGTCGGTCAAGAAAATTAGTAGTTTTCGCCATCCCTATCATGTACATTGTGAATTTGAATTGAAATCCAATTGTATGTAATCAGAATAAATAACCTGGAGTACTCCATTTTAATCTGATTAATCTGATTCTAGTTTAGTAGGAACTTATCATGATTCCTGAATAGAATGAAGATGTGTCCGCATGAAATCAGATTACTAGTTTGCTTAACGTGTAAACTGGAATAATCTGTAGAGGGAGAGAGATGGAAGCAGCTGAAGAGTCTCCGTCCAGAAATAGGACTGAACGTGGAGCACTGACTCATGCCTCATCCACCACCACAGCACTGGCACAGGCAGCCATGGGTGAGGAGGACGGAGTCGGAGAGAGAAGATGGACACTGTGCTGATCTCTAGTCTCCTCTCATGCGCACATGCGCGCATACACACACACACACAGGGGGAAAAAAAACAACAAACAAGGCGCACACACACACTTTGTGTAATAATACATTCTGAGTGCAGTCTTCCCCCCTCTTTTCCTCTCCTCCCACGCCTGACAGACATATCCGAATCTAAATGAACCCTGACAGAGCCGTCACTCACAGTCATCTCTCCCGCCTCCCCGTCCCAGCCGGCCAACCGTGGCCCTCTCTGCTGTCCAGCGCGCCGTAAAAACAGCACAACGTCCTGCCCTGTCACGACTTCACAGGCTTATTAGCTCCCATGTCAGGCAGTAAAGCACACACACAGACACACACACACACCACTTTCGTGTTCAACATGCACTGAACCTAAACCGTTTGGGAGCTGTTGCCACAGTCAGTAGTACCGTGCCTACGGAGGCGACCTTCACAGAGTGGAGCCAACAGGAGTGGAGTGGTAACGTCAGCATGGGACCTCGCCCCAGAGAGAGAGAGAGAGAGAGAGAGAGAGAGAGAGAGAGAGAGAGAGAGAGAGAGAGAGAGAGAGAGAGAGAGAGAGAGCTAGTGGCCACGGTGGGAAAGAGTGTAACCACACACACACACACACTGATGTATGCATGGCACACATGCACATAAAGACACATGCATGCGCACACAGACACACACATGCATATACTGTATCAAGGCACGCAAGTAGGGTGTGTGTGCGCACATTCTCGCTCCTGCATGCGAGCACACACACAGATGCTCAATACATGTGGCCACGAATACAGTACATGCGTATGCCTGAGCACACACACACACACACACACAGCTGTCTCTGACTCCGTGCCCAGAAATCCAGTAAAAGTGTAACTTGTGTGTGTGTGTCCGTAGAAAGCTTCTAGGGGTCAAGGTGAGGGGGTCGCGTGGCAGTGAATGGCTTTGGCTACGCTCCAGTCTCAGAGGGTGGCATATGATAGGAGCACTGGGTTCAGAATAATGCATATAGCTGGAGGAGAGGAGAGGGCACTGCAACGCTCAGGCTATACACACACACACACACACACACACACACACACACACACACCATTAATATGCTTATGATCCATGCTAGACCAACAACACATCTGGCCAGGACATGTGATGTGACTAAGAATGTGTGTGTGTGTGTGTGTGAGATCTGGCAGTACCTCTGTACTTGAGCTGGTTAAAGTCGTGGATGTTCTGGACGTTGACTGGCCCCTGGGTCCTGGAGGATGGCTTCTTGGCCGACACCTGCATGCGAAGCCGTGCCATATCAAACACGTCCACCGGGGGGTGCTCTCTACGCCTGGGAGCAAAAAAAAAAGCACACGATAAAGAAAAAGAAAAACAACACACACATTGTGCCTCACTGTCGAGGAACAGCTTCATGATGAAAAGACTGAAAAACTAAATGGAGAGCAGAAAAAAAGAGAGCAGAAGAAAAGAGAGCAGACAGAGAAAAGGAGACAGCTCCTGAGCAGTGGAGCGCTGTGCTGTACTCGTCGGAGGCCTTTGTGCCCTGGGTGTAGAATATGAAACACCTCAGTGCGTTATCAGTCAGGACGAGGGCAGGATTGGGGGGGGGGCGCGCCGAGCATAAGCCGCTTACAAGCTCCACCAAGCAACCTGACACACACGAGTCACTGTGCATCTCATTCAGACAGGCCTGGCTTTTATGTAGAGGAGAGCAGGTGTGTCTATCTATGATGATTGATAGGTGTTCTGTATTGATATATACGTTGGTGTGTTCCCTATATACATGCCAGTGTGTTTGCATTGCATGTGTCCATCTGAGTGGAGTGTCCATGTTTTATCACTTTGTCTGTGCATATTTGTCCGTGTTCGACTTTATGTTTGATCTCTACACTGTGTGTGTGTGTGTGTGTGTGTGTGTGTGTGTACCTCTCTCTGAGTGGGGTGTCCATGTCCTCTCTGTCGGTCTGCAGTCTCTGTCTCTCCAGCCTCCTCTGCTCATTCCGCAGCTGTTTGCTCAGTGCAGACAGCTCACTGATCACAGATTGCTTCTCCTCTGGAACACACACACACACACACACACACACACACACACAAATATGATATACCCAGATCACACACAATAGAACATACTGTACATGGGTAGTTTCACAGTTAGAGGAAGCACTTTGTTTCACAATTAAACCCACTGAAAAATATTGTGAAAGGTGCTTATTTTGTGCAATCTAAATCTGTTGAATGACAAAATAAAATATAAATAAAAAATAAAATAAAAATAAAAATAATGTTTTAAAAGTTTCATGGCAACTGGTCATTGACAACTCTGATACACAGTACTTCCAAAGCTTTAGTGTTGTAATCCTTTATTATACCCATTCCTTACACTTACAAATTTAAAAATACTTTGTCTGCAGGGACCCTCTTAGTAGCATAAAAGTGTAATGATATTTTGAGTCAGTAGCTTAATTAAGTGGTTTAGTTTGATGAAAGTAAATTGTGAGGTGAAATCGCCCCCAATGGCTAAGCTATTTCTTGATCACTGTGCCTTTGTTTACCTTTGGCTCTGAGCTGATTCCGGCGTGCGGGCACAGGTGGAGAGTGAGGGGCAGAGATGGAACGAACCTGCCGGTAAAAAAAACCACACACACACACACACACACACACACACCATGATTTGACAATTAATGCACCAATGCTTACAACTATATACGGCTCAAAGTTAAAATTGCAATGTCACCTCCTCCAGTGAAATGCATGCAAATTAGACAAGCGTGAGTTTATCTGGCTTAAAAAGCGGGTCGGAATAAGGTTATCCGGGCCGGGTCTAATGAATCCAGGAAGAGGAGCCGTGCCAAGTGTTGTGCCATTAGCAATGGTGCCGAGGTCAGGTTGAGGGCAGCAGTGTTTATAAGTATGACTTAATCCTGTAGCCAATTTTTTTTGTATTCGCTTTCCACTATTCCCAGTCAACATGTCAAAAACCTTCAGTTTGAGTGATTGACAGGTGCCAGGGGGGTCTGGTGCAGTGAGTGACGCCAGTCGACTTACAGTGGAGGCTCCCGCTGACTGGCGGCTCTCTGCGGAGGGGGGTCTGGGGGCGCGCTGACGCCCCAACTTCTTCTGCAGGGTTGGGATGGGAGGAGACGGCGCTCTGTTCACCTTCAGAGTGTGTGTGTGTGTGTGTGTGTGTGTGTGTGTGTGTGTGTGTGTGTGTGTGTGTGTGAGAGAGAGAGAGAGAGAGAGAGATCAGAGGTGTTAGTAAGTGAAAAATCACGACAGCACAACAATAATTACTCAAGCATTGTGTTGAACCTGGGGACTATAACCCATTCATTCTAATGCAATTCTATTAGGTTCACATCACCTCACGTAACAGATGCTTTCCACTTAACTGCCTCCCAACATAGGCAGCTCATATGCTTGATCACTGTGAGCGTTCCCTGGACAGCACTATTACACCTAGCATGAGCATCTCAGTGGAGCTCGAGGAGCATTTTTACTCTTGCGTGTGGTGACTGTCTGAATCAGATGGCACATGAATGAAGGTGCCTCTCTGGCTCATTTACACGACCGTGAAAATCACTTCACGCCACGAGAGACCAAACAGTTTGTGTGCATCCGTGTGGCTGGCTGAAGTCCATGTAAAAGCTGTTTGCTTAATTCATCTGACGTGATAATGGGCACACTCATTCACATACACGCTCACACAGCCCACCCACACACACACACACACACACACACACACACACACCTCCTCCAGTCGGGCCTGTCTCTGTTGCTCAACCTGTTGCCTCAGGGCCTCGTTGGCTCGCTCCTCCTCCTCCTTCCTCCTCTCCGTCTCCTTCCTCCTCTCCTCCGCCTGCCGCACCAGCTCCTCGTTCTTGGCCAATTGCTGCAGAAGAGGAGAAACAGGAGGAGAGAAAGGGAGATGAGTGACCTTGACCTTAAAAGACAGGAATTAAATGAATTTTTAAAAAAGAACAGCCCCCCCCCCCCCCCCCCCCCCCCCCCAACACACACACACACACACACACACACACACAGCCCCCACCAATGCCTGTGTTAAAGCTGCATCACTGACTTGAAGGGCATAGCCCATCTGTAATATTTAAAAGCCATACACTGCGAGTGGAGCCAATCTACTGACTTGACCTGAAACAGGCGGATCTGAGCCAGACCTGCACCGGGGTCATCTTCTGCCTGGAGACCAGTTCTAAAATACCACATCCAATCTCACTGAGGCCATCCAATTGTATTAAAGAAGCCAGAGGTTGAGTGATGATCGGAGATGAGTCTGTGTCCTTCCCCTAACCTTATTCTCTCAAATGGATGTTCCCTGCCCTTAACCACCAGATGCCTGGTGAGATGGGGTGACAATGAGCAACCCTGACCAAATGAAAAAGAAAAGCTGAAAGCCCTGGTAGACTGTGTAGTCTGGGAAACAATCCATATTCATAAGTATGAGAGTGCTTTTATGTCACTAGAAATAATGTGTTTGAACAAAAACAGTTCACCTTGTTTTCCTGTTTCAAAGTGGCACGAGGCCAATGCTTCCAAATGTATGCATTAGTGCTGTAGTGCATTAAAAGCTGCTGGGGGGAGTGTTGTGAGGGAGCCGTGGCCTGGGTGAGCTCACCTCCATCTCCTTGCGCTTCCTCTTCTCCAGCTCCTCCTCGTACTCCTGCTGGATGCGCGCCCGCTGCTCCGCCAGCTTCTTCTCCTCCCGCTCGTCCTCCGCGCGCTGCCGCTCCCGCTCCTCCGCCTCCTTGCGCCGCTTCTCCGCAATCTGCTCCACAGGCAGAATACAGAAAACAGAGTTTTACACAACACACACACACACACACACACACACACACACACACACACACACACACACACACACACACACACACACACACACACACACACACACACACACACACACACACACACACACACACACACACACACACACACACACACACACACACACACACACACACACACACACACACACACACACACACACACACACACACACACACACACACACACACACACACACACACACACACACACGTCACCGCATCAATCCCATAAACACTTTATGTAGACCGCTTCAAGAGAGTTCCATTAGCAGTATCATAGTTGTTCCGTTTTAACATTCCATATGTTACCTTAATGCAGCAGAAGTAATTTGGGAACAAAATAGAATGTTAAAGCACTGCTTTTGGTTTTCTTGTTGAAAGGCTCTATACACAACGAACATGTGTATACATTGACACGTGTGTGTGTGTGTGTGTGTGTGTGTGTGTATGGCTGTGAGTGACTGTGTTTATAATTGTATATTCATACATACATATATAATCATTAAACCCCTGCGGGCATGTTTTCCTTTTCCCACCAAGCTAACAGTATGGAGCTACTGAGCACTTTGCAGATCCGCCACTTAGCAGCTCTTGGCTGCAACCCTGTTCTAACCCTCCGTAATAGAACTGTGCTGATTAGTGGATTCATGTGGTGAGGTGTGAGTGCTGATTTACAGGTCTTCTGGGAAATGTCACTCCGTGCAGTCTTGAACTGCCGGGCAGCACAACACTTATGCCCATTTGTATTTGTAAGCCACCGAAAACAAACAAATAGTCTCACAACAGAATGCATTATCTCTACCACAAATTCAGACCCCAGGCAGAGCAAGCTAGCTAAAGGCTAAAAGCATAAGCTAATTACAGAATACAGCATCCATTGTGTTTGATGCGACCTTGTAATCTCAGCGAGCGATTAAAAGTTTAAACAGCTGTGGCATTTCAGATTTTGGCATCTAAGCATTATCAGCCCATGCCTCCCTAGCAGACACTATTTTTTTTTTCCAGAGTGAAATTTGCTTGCTCATTTGTAAATTGGCCTCAATGGGCTTGTTAACAAACTCTGCAGGAGTTTCCACCATCAGAAGACAGAAGAGGAGAGGGCATTTGGTTGGATGGCATCCCAGGACTAAACGATAACGTGCTCTTTGGGATGTGGTGCAGCAGCAGAGTCACAGAGTCACTGCCTGAACAACAAGTGGTGTTCCTCCACTGAATTGGGAGTTAAGAGTCTGCTAAGCACCTATTGCCTGTACTTGGTCCTCGTGTCCACCATCACCATCACCACCACCCTGCTGTGGCTATGCCCCCTGCGTAGGGTGACCATCAGAGAGACTCTTGTTGTTGAGAACTTGAAAAAGGGGCCACAAGGGCAGACACCCCAAAAACGGCATTCAGCCGCTCTAAGAAAGTTGTCGAGGGAGTGAGGGGTGCCGTGTGTAGTCTATGTGTATGCTTACAGTGGATTACAGTCTGGAACCAAAATGTTCATTTTCTCGTATTTGAGGCATTGTTTACGAATGCCCAGATCCGTTTATTGGGCGCTACGGATGTGTCTGTGCGTAGCTCATAGGCTAGCCAGTCGTGTCAATTGGCCTAAACCAGATGACATACATAGAGCATTTTAATACTTCAAAAGAACATTTGATAAATAAACCTTACATTTTTCAGTAGTGATAGGTGTGTAGATTTAGCAGCCAGAATTAAATCGTGCACAAGGCAGCATAGGAATACCCAGGCTAGTTTGTGGCTGCATGGAGCATATCAACGCAGCCAAGGATCCCAACAGAGGGCTCAAAGGCCGGACAGTCCAAACGAAATCCACGCCACTGGTCCCCCCCAACCCCGGTGCAGCGCACGGTGCCTCAGGTGCTCACCTGCTGCTTCAGGTACTCCTTGTAGCGGTCCTGCTCGTGGAGCTGCTGTGGCGTGGGCACGTCCCTGAACACGTTGCCCCGGGCGTGCGCTCCGGCCTGACCCTGAGGATAGCCTGCGGGCGAGACGACAGTCAGCTCCCAGCGTAAACAACGCTCTTCAAGACAAACGGTGTGTGTGAGAGTATGGGCCAAACTTCTCTCTGTCACTGTGCGTTTAGGTCAAGACTCAAGAGGTGGGTAAGCAGGACGGGGGACATTTCTCATCCTATATCCATCATTTTGGCCCCCACAGGGCACCACCTGCCTAATGCCCCCCCCCAACACACACACCCCACACACACCACACACACCACACACACCACACACACCACACACACACACACACACTTCAAAAACTAAACTAAACAGCACACCTCATTTTCTTCTATCCTTGTCACATTCCTTCCCCATTCTTCCATGTTTTCATTGGAGGGGGGAGAGAAGTGAATTATGGATACGGAAAGAAGGAAAGAAGGGTGGATTGACCATAGGCCTGTTCCTACCTGCTATCAAGTGGACAGAAGGGGGCCTGTCCTCCGGTGGCGTCGGAGCATTCCTGCCTGTGTTGCCCGTCCCCCGGCGGGATTCTGGGTTCAAATAGGCCTCCTCGTTGCACTGGTGCATTCGTTTCAGGTCACCTACAAGATAGCCAATCAGAATTAGGGTTGGGGAAAAATCCAAAATGTACCGATTGTGATTCCCGTCTTGATTTTTCTCATCAATTCCGGTTCCTTTCGATTCCAAAATGTAAAAAATGCATTTGTCTTTTTAGCCATCATTACCATTGTGGATGAATCACATTCAAGACACCATCTTTCTGCATCACCTACTGGTTCACACTGAAGAAGTATCACCAACGATACACAAGGAAGTGCATAAACTGCATATTTGGTAACTAAGTACAACACATACAGGAAGAGTAAATATCACATAGAAGACGCCATTCTTAATCATCTCCAGCAGCTGAGAAATGCAGTGTTATTTCAAAGATCCTTCATCCTCTCTGGTTATATGGTGTTAAATGTATTGTATATAGCAGCTCCATATGTATGTGGTAATGCACTCTATGTTCACTTGTGTTACTTTTACATTAGTTTCCCTTCTCCACTCCCCTACAACCCTGTCCCTCTCCCTCCCTCCACCCACCCTTGGCAAATGTTTCCTTCGGTTTGAATATAGTGTATCCTAGCCACTGTTGTTGTTGTTGTTGTTGCCAGGGGTTTAGCCTTTGTTTGCAAAACGTCAGTGCTTTGAGATAACAGCCTCTAGACTGAAAGCATTGGCAAGGGCTGAGGAGGCCTTTTAAAGATAGACACAGCACACATCTTTGGACCCTCTGATGACGAGGCACACCCCTTTAGTCACATAACTTGGCGCATTAATATGGCATGTGGAGTGTATGTTAACTTAAGCCCTGTTCACACATACGGCAGTTCGCTGCACTTCAAACGTTGAAAGTATTTTAGTATGCATAGTAATTGCATTACTTTAACAAGATCTTATTGTTTCAGTCTATGTGAATGGGGCTTTCAGTCAGTCATGGTCTGTAGGTGTACATTTTCTGGAGAACAGTAGTGCTGTGTGCTGCAAGGCATGCTGGGTGGGACGTACTGATGAGGTTGCCGTGGTCGTCCTTGATGGGGGCTCCTGCTCCTCCCCGCCCCCAGGGCTCGTAGTTCTTCATCTCCGCCTCCAGTTTGGCGTCGCAGCGTTCCCGCTCCTCCAGCTCGCGCATCTTGCGCTCCTGCCGCTCCCGGATCTGCCGGCCCCACCGACAAGTTTGTGTCAAACGGGGAGGGAACCACTTCATGTTCGCAAACTATCTGACTTTCAATTACACAGCATGTCTACACTCTGTAATGCCTGAAGTGGACCCTGTTAAGTTCCTGAATATCACTTTACCTTAAAGAAATGCTGACTCCACTCTGCCTGTCTGATCTCTTCCTGTCAAAACACGGCATGCTGTCATAAGTCTGACTGGCCTCAGCTGTGTTCAAACTCAAGCGCGTCTGAGGCCACAGACGTTAGCATTCAGAGGCCTCGGCAGTCTGCCTTTCGCCCTTTACTCTAAACAGGTGCAGTCACAACACCTCGCTCACTGCGCTGAACTGAAGTCACCGAGCTCCTTTGTGAAAATGGCACAGTTAAGCACAGCAGTCAACATTCAAAAGGTCGCCTCTTGTCAGTGTATTTAAACGGCTAAAAGTGCCGCGGTCACTGACTCACTGAGGTGTTTTTGCCTGCTTTGGCTAAAAACATATCCAGAGGAATCCGTCCACCCACTCATCAATGTGTTTAACCACATCCAAAATAACTAGGAGATAGAGATGGCCTTCCCTTAGAAACAGAACTGTTACTCAGTCAGAGTGTCTAGGATTGGTGATGTCTATATGGGTGTTATGAAGAGTATTCAGTAATTCTTCAAGGAGTAATTACATAAGATTCCATCCACATTAATTTCTTTAGCATGTACTTGCATTTGATGTGTACAAGGAATAAAAGAGTATATCACTATTGCATTTCACCTTTTATCAGTATAGGACCTCCATACCTTCAACTCAGGGGCGTGACACTGGGGGTTAGTGTATTATGCTTAACATATAGGTGAAATTGTTATGAGAATAAAATCAAATCTCAGCAGGGGTTTGAATTTAGAAGGAAATAGCTAAATAAATGTGCACGGATGCCTGAAGCTGAGCTATTGAACTGAACTGTAGTAAACCGTCTCATCTGGGCGGGTAGATGGCTGGCACCAACTTCTGCCTGTGTCAACTCCTATTACCCCCGCAATATATTCCCTCCTGCCCTAAGCGCAAAGAAATGTGCCCAATTTAGGAGCTCCACAGCATGTCACTCCAGCAAACACACACACACACTTCAAAAGGTCAGATGGACCCCCCCCCCCCCTTTCCTCCTCTCCCATCTTCTCCCTCTCTTGTTCTGGCTGTCTTTGTGTCCACATAGCAAAGCAGTGGATGCCTTCTGGAAGGTACAGTGTGTGGGGAGGTCCTGTTAGGGGAGGGGTTCAACGTGTACCTGCTGTTTAAGAGCCTCCTGGTAGCTCATTGCATTCTCCTTGGACTGTTTGGATCTGTCAACAGCAAAGACTCCCATTCCAGAGGGGGCCATGCCAAGCTGACTAGGCACTCTGAAAGACAGGGAGAGAAGGGGGAAGGCAGAGACACAGAGAGACAGACACAGAGAGAGAAACAGAAGTCAGAAAAATTACTTCCTTTTACACTACCAAGACCTACTTTCAATAGTAATGGTACAACCATTAACAGAACTCAAACCGTCTCAAGGGCAGCACACAAAGCATACATATCCAAATAAAAGACAGGAGAGAGAAAGTGCAGGATGGCAATGAAAAGGTTGAGTTATATTGGGTTCTGTGGTAGGTGCCCTGTGCCTGGCAAGTGACTTATACACACTGACATATTCGGTTTGCATCGCAACACTGCAAGTGAAGTGACCTTCATACTGCAAGTGAATTGAGTTTGTAATCCATATAGGTCTTCCAGTGCCTACGGTGTTTGTTTAAGGTTGCACCTGAAGAGGACTGGTGGGAGCAAAACATGCTTATAATACCAACCAAACCCGTCTGAGAGCCCTTCCCTATGGACAACCTGAAACCCGGGGGGCTCAGATGCAAACTCAGTACAGATGAAACAGAGGGGAATTTAAAACGGTACTGCTGACAACCCCTCTTCCCTGACAACTGCAGCGAAGTGTTAGCGGACACATGTGCAGACACAAATATAAAACACGTTCAATGTAAGCCATAGACACAAAGAAAGAAATAAGCATGCAGCATGAAGAGGGAGAGAGGGAGGGAAGGAGTGAATCGGGGTGAGCCAGAGAAACCACAAAAATAAACATTCGGCTGGGGGTACTGCAACTATGACTCAGACAGAATAGGGGGCGTGCGTGTGCGTGTGTGTGTGTGTGTGTGTGTGTGTGTGTGTGTGTGTTCAGTGATGTGCACTTTACTGCAGGGAAGAGCACACAATCGAATAGACAGGGACACACACACACACACACACATATTTTATGTGTGAATAATTATATATACGCACACACAGAGACAATAGCACCACCTTCTGATAGAACAACATCATCTTCACTAACTCCTCTCACAAAAGTTAACTGACTGTTAGAAGGGTTAGCGTGGAAAAGGATTCTTATAAAACATTCGTATAACTACTGAAGTACTTCAGAAAAGTTCAAAACATCATTTCAGGCTCTACTAAAAAAAATTAATCATAGATTTCACACATTTTCAGGAGAGCTCATTTCACAAGAGCAAACTGTGCACCTGCACCTAATCAGCCAAGCTAATTTTCACACCATATTAGACCAACAGGCCTCTAAACAGCAGTGAACCACACACAGCAGTGCTGTATCACTTAGAACAAAAAGCAATTCAGCAGTGTGAAATTGAATAAAATTACTTTCTTTGCAGTGTAATCGTTTTATCATTAAAGCATAGATTGCCTCGAAGCCAAAATAGTGTCAAAACAAAAAAAACAGATTCTTGAAGACACAGACATGTCACAGTGTTGAGGGTGAGAGGAGAGAAGACGTACTGTATGAGAGAAGTAGACTGGCCGGGCCTCAGAGTTTGGGGGACCCCCAGGGGCAGATGGGGGTAAGAGGCCACCCCAACAGCTCCAGGGCCGTCTAGCAACACACACACACACACAAAAACATCAATTGCCTGAAAGCTACCTAACCAGCAAGGCCTTAAACACAAATTTATTCACAGCATTTGAATTTTGGATGCATTTGTTGAAGCACACCTGGACCTGGTACCTCTGGAAGATGACGAAAATGAGCAAATGGAAAAACAGAGCACATGAAACCACACACCTGAGAGCTACAAACACATTGGCTGTGCTACAACAGACCCGCCTGATGAAATATATCTCACTAGGATTCCAAATGGAGAGCAAGGCTTCAGTGCATTAGCAGCATCACACACATCTGCACAGCTTAGAGGTGAGCGAACATGCCAAAGCAATTAGTCAAATGTAACTCCCTTGCGTGCATCAGCATAGCTCCTGCCTTAAAAAGCTCTCCAAAACGGCACAAAGGTTAATGATGTTTTCCTAAAAGTCATACACAATAATAATCACTGTGGATCATAAAAGTGCAGCATGTGACATTACGGTATGCTCATTAAGGAGACTCACAGTAAGCCAGGTTGGGGTCTAGCGGGTTCCTGGCTCCGTAGTAATAGTAGGCGTCGTCGTAGGGAGTGCGGTAAGCATCTGGCAGCGTGGGCGGAACAGGTGGAGGCATACCTGTGATCCTGAGGACGGAGGAGAAGATGCATTCACGCGCATATCTCTGCCAGGTGCCGCACTGCTTTTACAACTACTGTACCACTGTGTCCTGTTGTAGGACTTACAGAGTTCAAAATGAAAGAGCAGAGAAGTAACAAGTAACAAGAACAAAGGTGATGAAGATATAACAGAGAACTGTATAGCTAAATGAATGAACTAGTCCACTGCTTTATCGCAGACTGAAATGCTTTGAATTAAAGCATGGCAAAGACGGAGCATGTGATATATAAGGAAAAACACATTAATTAAACATATAGATAACCATAAACAAATGATTGAATGTTTACACACCTTGGCGCAATCATCTCTCCAAGCGTGCCTGATAGGTTCCTGTGGAAGTCCTCGTTGATGGGTGCCCCACCGGCCTCCACCCTGCCCCCACCACCGGCTGCGGCCAGTTGGGCCAGGCTGGCGCTGTAGTCCACGAGTGGGGGCGACTGAAAGGCCACGTGGGGCCTCTCTGGAGGGGTCCTCTCCTCCGCACCACCAGCTCTCTCCTCGGGGGGCTTCCTGGCTGAGTTGCCCCCAAAGGAGTCCAGCGAGGGCCCCGGGCGATAGGGTACGTCCCTCCGCCGCCTCCCCTCGTAGTCCCGGTTCACGGCCCCGAACTGCTTGATCCGGTCAGGCTAGAGGACAACACAGGGACAGCTGTGAGGGAGCGGTCAGGGTTACCGTCTCCTTTCCTAAAGATCACTGCAAGCTAATTAAAGACTCTTTGCGGTAGAACTTTAAGAGTCTTCCCTCCCTATGCAAATCACTTCCAACTGATGGTGATGAAGCATTTTTAGTTTCTTAAGCTACTGAAAACGCCATGCAATAAAGATTTTTTAGCTAAAGCATACCACCACAGCTGTTGACAAACAGCAGGGAAGGAGGAGAGAGGAGGAATAGCTATGTTTTACACTGCAATACTACCCCGGCCTTGTGCAATATGCAGGATAGACTTTCATATTTTAATGTGCGTATCTCCCAAAGCAGGCAACTAGAAGTCACTTATGAAAGGCATGCCATGAAAACCCCAAAGCATTCATCCTAACTAGCTTTAAACTGATCAATACTTTGACTATATCCAGTCATACCTAAAAAAAACTTTCCATGTAAGAGTCCAGAGTGGGAAATGGGGTTTATGCTAACATTAGGCCTTGAGTTACATGGAGACGGTTTGCATTTTTCAGGAGCTTTTCAAAGGGTTTTAACCTGCATCTTTAAGTGATTTGTTCTGGTTGTAAATAACTCACTGTCCAACAGACAGACATTTTACCTGTTTTTCTGGATCTACAGCTCCAGATGCAGCAACTCTGAGTTCAAGTTCCTTCTCCCTGAAAAGGAAAAAAAATGGAACATCATGAAACATATATAACAGTTTCACAGGACTTGAAAAGTGCTCTAATCGATCGACAATTAGGGGAGTAGAGCCTAAATCAGAGAGAGGCCATTAGGATGGTCACCACAAGGTCATAGCTCTGTTGACTCACAACGAAAACAACATGGGTAAAGGGTGCTTTCTTCAAGGGCATATTTTAAAAGCAAAATGAGCTATGTATTTTGGCTGACCCAAATACCAAATAGTCAACAGGTTGCACCTGAATTTTCTCAGGTTGCACCTCAATTTTCTCACAAACTATCCCTGTGACATTATAAAAAAGAGCTACTCAGGTCAATATATAACAGAGGGACAGAAAGCAGTGAACACGATCAAGCAACAGAGGACTCACTTCTTCTTGTTCTTCTGCTGTTCGGCCATCTGCTCCAGCAGCTCCTGCCTGTAGCGCTCCTTCCTCCTCTGCTGGGCCACGTCACCTTCCGCTACCCCTGGTGACATCACAGCGTGTCAGGGGTCAGAGGTCACACAGCCCGCTCACAGTTCATTGGACATCACATCATTCATCATGCCACATAACACCATGGTGGAATGGCTCTAGCAACCCACATAACACCTGAGAGCTAGGACTGAGAATCTTCTTAAATTGATAATTACGAATTCAAGTGGGTATGTCAATTCAGCATGCACCAATCTTCTTCCAACTAATTTCACTTTAATCTTAGAGCTCCAATACAGGATTGTTCTATTTAAGTGACAAAGACACACTGGAGAAAAGAGCCTCTCCCTTTGAAGTCCTGAAACATTTAAGTCCATCACACACATCGTTTTTGATTAACTTTGGAGGTGTGTGAGTGTGTGTGTGTATGTGAGTTTGTGTGTGAGTGTGTGTGTATTCCTACCTATGATGAGCCCCGTGGAGAAGTCGGCCATGTTCTTGTTGGCCACCGATCTGGACCGCTCGCTGGTCTTCACTGGCACTGGTTCTGCCTGCAGACTACAGCACCCACCAGAACAGAACAGAACAGAACAGCTCAGAACAGAACAGAACAGCTCAGCACAGCACAAGCACAATCACAAGCTGGCCCGTAAACCACTGCACTCCCCCCTTCCCGTCACGTCACATCACTAAACGCATCGGATCGATGTTCGTCAGGCTGGGAGTGCAGCCCGCAATGGACCGGGCTAAGCCTCAGCGCCGCCGCGTCACGTAACCGGCGGAACAGATCACAGCGCTACTGCTGTGGAGCCTTACGCCTCACTGCTAAACAGGCAGATTCACAGACAGTCAGCCTGGGCTGGGATCAATGAGGCCAGCCACACTGACAGATTTGTGGTTTCGAGTTTAATCTGTGCCGTTCCACTTTCTCCACACACAGGGCACTTGGCTGAAGGAGAACATATATTGGAAATGATCTGACCAGCAAAGGCAATTATTAACTAATCAAACACTGAAAAGATTAAAGTTAAAACAGTAGAGGATTTTCTGATCCTTTTTTCCCTCCCTGCCCAGTTCACAGCACGGGCACCAATCAATAAAGAGGATTTATAACCCTCTGCGAAAAACGCCGTTCTCATCAACCCCTTTAACCACTGCCGCTCCTCTGCAAGCTTCAAAGCAGAGACAGGGGGAATCAAATTAGTGCAATTCAAGGAGATGAGTACTTAGGGTTGAGGATGGCTGACAGCGTCCGCCGGTTCTCCTCGATGTATTCCTCTGCCTGGAGGATGGGGGCTTGAGGCTCTCGCCTCTCCTGGACAATTCTGCAAATAAATAAGCACAAATACAGTCAACCTAGAAAGAGCATTTCAATTACCTATATGCATATTTTACACACTGTAATTTGCACACAAAATTGCTTAAAGGGACACTTCACCGATTAGCATTAAGCTTTGTATCTTTAGAAAAACAGTCATGCTTTTGAATGGTCGTGCATCATTCCATCAGTTTGCCTTGAGATGGGAGAAATACGGATTTCAATATTGGACTTCCTGCTTTCAATAATGTAAAAATCATCATTTTACGCATTTTACATCATTGAAAGCAGGGAGTCCTATTCATGGGTTTCATTGAAATCCGTATTTCTCCCATCTCAAGGCAAACTGAGGGAATGATGCACGACCATTCAAAAACATGACTAAAGATACAAAGCTTAATGCTAATCGGTGAAGTGTCCCTTTAATATCAGATGGTACAATCCTTCATTGTGACAGAATGTTATTGATATTTGGGCTCATTAACCCATAATTACAGCCTCCCTTCTGTAGTACATACAGTATTTACTATAGAACAAAATGCGGTCAAGGTGTATGTTTGTGTTGGGTTTTACACCGGCATCAAACGCAATTCAGCCAATCACAATCTAGGACCAGAACTATCAAGTTTTAGGATATGGGAAGTAATGTGTTGATTACTGTAGCTGAACTACTGAATGGCTCAATGACTCAGCTCTGTGTTTCCCCACATACAGAGTACAAACACCAGAGATTTCTGAGCATGACCGAATGGACAGCTAACCAAATACCTGAATAAGACAAAATTAGTCAATCAGACTAGAGAATCATAAACCCCACTCTTACTGACAGTGTTTGTATTTGGCTCGGGAGATACCCTTGTACCATAGTTTTAAGAGGTAAAGCACATCAACACTGGGAGCCATGTGTGTCCAGTTTAGAGCTCAAACCTGTCGGGTCTGTGACGATGGACTCTCCTCTCCCTCTTCCCCAAGTATCCAATTGGCTCTCTATGCCTGGGCTTCCTCCTGGACACGTACTCTAGTTCTTCCTCCTCGTACTCCTCCTCATCCTCCTCATCCTCCTCCCCATAGCTCAGGTCTTCCTCAGAGTTGTAGTAATGGCCTTGGAGCCTCCGAGGCTTCCTTTCAAGACGCACAGAGGTGCCCCCCCACCGCCTGCGGGGTGTGCCGGCCTGTTGGACTCGAGAGTCTGTTAGTGTAGCGGCGTCTCTTCTGGACGACTGCCTCTCGTCCAGATGACCCCTCGGGCCAGGGGGTGGGGAGTCCTGTGTAGGTTTTGATAAGGTAGGTGAAAGGCCTTCTTGAAATTGTACCTAACCAGAAAGCAGAAAGGTAAAAGTTACAATGCTTCACAAATACAAGCCTTCAGAACTGAGTGATGAATCACTGTAAATACTTCTGTTGTAGTCAATTTACATCCAAAACAGTCCCAGTTGGGGTTTCAGTACTTCCGGCATAGCACAGGCACCCTCATTTATGCATGCTTTGGGCAGAAGTGGCCAGTCCAATCAACAGAAGCAGAATTCAAGGCCAACATAATTATAGTCCTAAATTATAATACTTAATTCACAATCATAATTCTGAGCCCCTTTGAGAAACCCTGTGCTATAGCCTAGCTATGTTAGATGTACCTTCCAGGAATCTGGCAATGTTCTGGTTACAGCCGCCTGCGTTCCTTTTTCTTTAAGAAAGGCATTGTACTCTTTGTTCCGTTCATCTCTTAGCCGTGCCTAACAACAACCATAAAAACTAAAAAATAGATAAACTGAAGTTGCACACTCATAGCAACCTTAACCTTTTCATTTGATTTAAGCTTACGTTTTAGTCAAGGAAGGCCACAAAGTCCTAAGAAAGGGAATATGAAACTCTACACTTACCTTACCTATTCAATATCAGCAAACAGTTATAACTCTTTTCAGATTTAATTCCACATATTTCTACTCTGGAAGGAGCTAACAGGAAACCAAGGCTCTACGGTCAACTCAAACTGTTGCTCTGGGATACCAATTCTTGTTTAATCAAGTTTATGTAACAACAATTTTCAAACCATAAATCACAGCAGGCACCAGTTAACATGCGTAGTGCCTATCAGTGGGATGGTCTATGTGTGTAAGAAGATGTTACCTTGGCAGATCTCCTCTCTCTGATAGGGAGAGAAAGTTCCTGAGGTTGAGCACATGCCTCTTCGGAGTTCAAGTCGTTTTTCTTAACATAAATAGGGTAGTAAAAATGAAAGGTGAAACAGTTGACATTTGTTTTTACCTCTGAATCGACACTCAAACTTGTCAGCGCTTTGTACAATTCTGACCAAGAGGCATCACTATGGCTGTGTCCGAAACGGAAGGCAGCATTTTTGCCCGTTTCGGACACAGCCTATGTCTCCAACAAACAAGGCTGAGCATGCCATTCAACAAACAGATCTGATGACAGGCAGAGCCAAACAAAATGGCAATGACACATTCATCTACCAAAGGTAAAGGTTTATCAAAGATCCGCTTTAACACTCTCTGGGTTTATTCAACTTCATAGACTCTGATTTGTCCATGCTTTGGAATGGAACACCTCTCGGCCAGAATATGTTGAACAGAAACAACCTTAGTAGTCTGTAGCTATTACTTCTTCTTTTTCTTTTTTTTAATCTTATTTAATCTAAACAATCTCATGGAAACTGTACTGTAACCATGGCAATGCAAGAGTATGTAGGCCCCAACAAGTGATGAGGTGGCATACCTGTGACACATATCGTCTGTAGTCCATACGAAGCTCTTGTTTAAGCCTCTGTTTCTTCCTCTCATACTCTTCGCCTAAAGGCAAACTAAGGCCACCGCTGTCGTCTGTCAACATCATGAACAAACTTAATGAAACAAACATGTGTACGGATTCAGCCCACAGCGATGACAAACAAAACATGTGCGCTACCTTTTCGCTGCATTGATTGCGATGGTGTCTCCACGGGTACGTTTTCCTTCGAAGAGTCATCAGGTCTACTCTGTCCCATTGAAATAAAATAAATGGTCCCATCTCATTCCAAGCTATTGCCAAGTTACACGAACATACAAAAAATGGATGTTGTTAAATCCTGAATGTGTTTAAACGTCAACATTACCTTCATTTCCATATAAGGCACACCATGGTCCAAAGTCATTTTGTCAGAAGACGGATGCTTTCTAGCCTCTTCTAGTAACATGAACGTCAACGTTACATCGCCATATGTTCCTTCTCAGCCACGGCTTGTCAAGTAAATTCGAGACGTCGAAGTCCGAGCGATAACTTCTGTAACATTAACGTTGTGGAAATAACAATCCTATGCCATACAAGCTATGTAACAAGCGTATGGGTTAGCTGCCAGTGCCACGAGCTAACGTTGACGTACTCTATAATGTTACGACAGATAGCAACGACAAAGCAAACTTAACTCTCAAACAACGCTTATTCATGTGTTAGCACAGGTCATTACTCATTTCAAATGCACAATACACAGACATGTTACATTACCTTTAGTGGGAAATCTGGTTATAACAGGTTAACCGTTAACGTTATAAACGGTGATAACAGGAAAATGTAATCATAGTAGCGGTGACAAGGAAGGATTCCCAAAGAAGATGGCAAGGAGGTTGTTAGGCAACCAACTCATACACATAGATCTAGCTAGCTGGAATGGTTTGCTAAATAACACTAACATATAACTTGCAGCTACGTGGAATTAGTTACTTTAGAGACATTATGCTATAAAACTCAAAGGTCGATTCTACTTCCGGGTAATTTAGCCATTGCTATTTATCCTAGTCCTAGAAACAAACATTAGAAACTTTAGGTTAGCCTGGTAACAATTAAGTTAGCTCTCCAAATGAATGAGCGAACGAACCAAGGTAACTTACGTTAACGGAAAGCTTTTTAAAATGACGCAAATATGCAATCCTGAGGACATATCAGGCCTATAAAGGTGGTCATTTACAGAATAATGTTACATACGTTTACGTTCACGTTGTCTTAACAAATGAGCGTATTAGCCAAACAAACCCATCTGCAGGCAGGCAGCTGTTAAAAACAGTAGGAGGGAACAAAATCCCACAGTTGCGCGCGGGATAGCTGCTACCCATGATTGTAATGATTTGCATAGGCGAGTAATGCTGATTTAAATGTAATGTTTTCTATTGAATATTATGGCAGCAAACAGTTATTTACAGCTTATGAAATGTTATGTATCGCTGTTGTAGGAAATACACTTAAATAAAGTTTCTTAATACTCTTTGTCCAGCAGGTGGCATAACAATAGACTTTTTGAAATTGGACAGGCAACACTGAATCATAAACATTTGATGAGCGGACGCTTTAATCCTAAAAGACTTACAAAAACGGGGATAGTATTCAAGTTATAATGCAAAGGAGACCAGGTATTAATGCATACCGAATCAATAAATAGTCTTCTTTCAGAGGATGAGATTACAGACGTTTAAGTGTGGTCGAAGGAGACAGAGGGAAAAGGAGGTAGGCTAGAGAAAGGAAAAAGAAGAGGAAAAGTGAAGTGCATGATAAATGCATAATAGATGTGTTGAACTTGGGTGGTTAGAATGCACTTGCAGAAGAGTTGTGTCAAGGATTTGACAGACCAAGTTTCTGATGGGTACTGTAGGCTACAACACCTATTGCTGATCTCCAAATAAAAAAGGAAACCATACCTACTTGTATTGTGTCACATCAATTGTGCAGTGAATATCTTGCGCAAAAATTAGAAGTCAACAGTTTAACCCACAAAACATGTCTATAACTTTTGACAGAGATTAGAAGAACACAAAATGGAATTTTGAACGTATGATGCAATGACACATATCAGGCCCAATTAAATCTCCTGCAATGCAGTCTGAGCAACACACAGTCTGATGAATTTACAATATGCGAATGCACTATCCATTTGACTTGAGATTCAGACTAGATTTGGAGGTGGTCTTGACCACATATGACCACATTCTTATGGCCATGTGTAAGTCTAGTGTGTGGATGTGTTGTGAACCACAGTGAAGAACTGCCAACTGAACTGATCTTTGCAAGCCACAAACCACAAACTGAAAACTACAAACTTTCATACGACAATAATAACAACCGCTGGTGCTCTACAGCTGTCATTCGAGAGATGGACCCCCTCCTCCTCTCTCTCCTGGGACTAGGGGACTGGACCCACACACACACACACACACACACACACACACACATCCTTGTCTGTCCTGTTCTCCCCTTGTCTTGTCTTGTTTGTCTTATGTTGTGCGTCTTATGTGTCGCTATGCCTGCATGGAGAAATTGCCCCTCGGGGATAAATAAAGTTTTTTGAATTGAATTGAATTGAATTGAATTGAATAATGTAACAACTGGGAATGATGATACAGCATAAAATAAAGTGGAACAACACTCTCAGGTTTGCTCTTAGACTATTGGAACATGTCTTAACAAATGAAAATGTTTCAGCCCTAGGCCATCATCAGCCTAGGGCTAACCAAGATACATCACACTGGTGATGGCCTAGCATTCGTTGTTTCAACATCTCCAATGTAGTTTTACCAAGAGCAAACACTTGACAGGTTTCTACTTTATTTTAAAGTCTTTTTATAACTCACACTCAAAGAAGAATTTATTTTCCGTGTTGAGCGTGCCTGCTTCAGTGTTCACTTTAATGATGAATATAGCTCCATGTGAAGGAACTGATTCATTCTAACATAGCCCAATATTATCTGGGCTAATATTATTATGATTAGGCTACAGATAGTGTTATGAATGGTAGCACTGGCTATTAGTTGTATTGCATCCATTTATTTTCATGTCCATCTTTGAGAATCTCGACAGAAGGTTTGTACTTATAGGTTATGACACATTAGAAATGTCAAGATGACACAATAACACAGGGGTTTAAAATCAGGGGTCAGCCTGTGCAGGCAGTAGGTGGTGGTAGGTGAACATACATACATGTAGCCTATTGTGTATTTTCATTAGGAAACGGGAACTTTTTTTAAACCTCACAACAGTGGTCTTCAGGTCTCATCTATGGATTCAGAAATGTATCATTTTCATATCTCCTCAAATTTCTCCCTGCAACATTAAACTCAGAAAAAGCCTGGTTGAAAAGCATTCTATCAAAGTGGGGAACATTAGCACTCTCTGCCCAGCAGGTGGCACAGCAACCATCACAGCTTTGGGGTTGGACTTGGATCAAACCAAGTCTTAAAGAGATGGGGGGTCATTTTAAAAGTTCAAAATGCTCAAAGCTACTCAAAAGATACTCAAATGCAGCATGAAGGGCTAACTGAGGTTTTATTTTACTGTTCTCTGATAAGTACTTATCACAGAATCCTTCAACAAAATGGTTGTGCCTTTGTACAATATCAACAGATAGTCCACTCTTGGTCTAGTCCAGTGTCATGGCGTACTGACACAGCTTTCTTTGGTTTTTGTCGAAATGCCCCTGTGCAAGTCATAGTTACCTTTGTCAGTTGTTTTGTGAAAGTAAATCTTTTGCAGGTTATCCCAAGCCATTCATTACAAACATCGTTTTTCTTCCGGGCATAGCAGTCCGAAGGTTTTATCAGCAATATGGCTGGAAGCAGTATGGCTCAGAAGACGTGGGAGCTAACAAATAGCATGCAAGAAGTTCAAAGTATTGATGAAATTTACAAGTATGACAAAAAACAGCAACAAGAAATTCTAGCAGCGAAACCATGGACAAAAGAGTAAGTGTTTACCTTTTTCTGTGTTGTATATGATGGTGTTAAAAACATGTAATTGACGGATATACATGCTAGCCTTTGGGGATAGCATTAGCCGTTTGGCTAGTCAGCCTAATTTACAACAACATTGGTCCGTAGCTGGTCCGTAGTATTAGAAGTCTGGTTATGATCAAGATAGATAGATAGATAGATAGATAGATACTTTATTGATTCCCAAGGGGAAATTCAAGATCAAGTGCGAGTTGTTAGTATAGATGGCAACATTAGACTGTGAGGTCTATACCTTAATTGTAGTCAAAGTGCTGACCTATTTCTTTTTATAATGTTGATTCAGCCATCACTACTTCAAATACTGCAAGATTTCAGCGTTGGCTTTGCTGAAGATGGTGATGCATGCCCGATCTGGGGGTAACCTGGAGGTGATGGGACTGATGCTGGGTAAGGTGGACGGTGAGACGATGATCATAATGGACAGCTTTGCTCTGCCAGTGGAGGGTACGGAGACAAGGGTGAACGCACAAGCTGCAGCTTATGAATACATGGCTGCATACATAGAGAACGCCAAACAGGTAAGAGACTACTGAAATCTCGTCTTTCTCTTGTTTCCTGGCAAAGAAATTTCTGTATTGTTATGGTCCTGGCATCAGGGCATGTGCGGGGTAACTTCACCATAACTTCATAATGACTTCATGTGACCCGCTAGGTTGGCCGCTTGGAGAACGCTATTGGATGGTACCACAGTCACCCGGGTTACGGATGTTGGTTGTCAGGTATTGATGTCAGCACTCAGATGCTCAACCAGCAATTTCAGGAGCCTTTCGTTGCTGTTGTGGTAAGCGCGCATTTTTTAACGCAGTGTCTCTCTACTCCATGGATAAAATGAATATGCTCCTGTCTGTTTTGAACATCATTGTTAGTTGGAGTAAATGGGCACTGCTTACTACTATTGTAAAACATAGTTTTTGTATGTCCTGATGATTACTATTCATTATATTCAAACTGCTGCTACGCATACAGCTATGGCTAGTTAAAAGTTCACTTTCCAAACTTTGTTTATTGTAATGGTAAATTCCAAGGACGTGTGTACCCACTGCATGGCATGACTATCACATTGACTAGCGGAACTATGTGTGTTTTGTTTATTGATTTTTACAGATTGACCCAACTCGCACCATTTCTGCTGGGAAAGTTAATCTAGGAGCTTTCAGAACCTATCCCAAGGTATATTTTTCACCCTGAGAGAGAGCGGGCACGCTGATCGGTTGCACTAACAGTGTCCTAGAGAAGGCATTTCAGCATTTTAGCTTTGTAACAATCCTGAAAAATATTCATTGTGAGCATTGTAAATCCACTGCTTTGAAAATAATAGCTAGTTCAGTTCATTTTAAAATCCCCCACATTTTTTTCTTTGGGTACATAGGGCTACAAACCTCCCGATGAAGGACCGTCAGAGTACCAAACAATTCCCTTGAATAAGATTGAAGACTTTGGGGTGCACTGCAAGCAGTAAGTCATAAATCCCAACCTCTTTAATTTTTTAGGTTTGACAAAACAACATAGAGATGTGTGCTGAATGTTACATACGAACATAGTGATTTATATGTATTTATAATATTGTGAATACTCTGTGTCGGTGTGTATGTAAAGAAATATTGCCTCACGGACAGTTGTTAGTAAGTGTTGATTGGTATATGCATTAGTGAAATAAAATATTACATTTATTGTGCAGTTTATTCATTTTACAGCTAATGCATGGTGAATGAATCTGTTATTTCTGAGTTCTGTGGAGCCATTAGTTGGCAGAGTTTCTCACGCGGGCAGAGAAGCTTATGCTTTTCTCCTTACTCTCCTTTTCTCGATTTGTTTAGGTACTATGCATTGGAAGTTACTTACTTTAAATCCTCTCTTGACCGCAAATTATTGGAGCTCCTGTGGAATAAATACTGGGTTAACACTCTAAGTTCATCAAGTCTGCTGACGGTAAGTAGACCTATTTCTAAATGTGTTCACAGCATGTATATCATTTAATAATGAGAAGACTTCTAAATCTTTTTTTTTTTCTGGTATTTTCTTTTGTGACAATACAAAATCATGTGAATGTTATATCAAGTGTTTAGACATAAAGTTAGCTCGACTAATGATACATTTACTACTATTGTAAATCATAGATCATCCCCCTTATCAACAGCTCTGCAATGTGACAGGGGACTGAAGCCCATTGTGAGCCCCATCAGTCTGTCTCGGGCTCTGCTTCACACTTCTTAAAAGCAGTAGACTATCCAAACACAGGGGGGTGGGGGCTCGGTGCTCGGGAAAGACGACGAATTGACTAGTTGTCAAGAGAAGAGGCCTGTCTGCCAGGGGAGAAACTTTTGTCAGTAATTATTTTGTCACTGGCAGACTGAGGCTTCATGTCATTGTGCTCAGGGTCGCCCTTGCACCCCCCCGCCATCCCATCATGTTGCCTCACCTTCGGTAAACGCCTGCTGCCTCCGTCGGGGTGTTTTTGTGAACAGACAAAGCTTATAACAGCTCTAAAGCATGCAATAATTACCCTATTTCTCTTCAGTGACACGTTGTGAGGCCTTAAAGTATTGGTTTTAAAGTGTATGTGTATGTTTGTGTGTGCGTGACCCGGGAAAGCTATGTTCATGACCCAGGTAGACTCCCGTTAGTTGTAGGTTTTGACTGGTTTGGTGACTGACTGTGCCCTGCAGAACTCTGACTACACCACGGGACAGGTGTTTGACCTGTCGGAGAAACTCGAGCAGTCGGAGGCTCAGCTGGGTCGGGGCAGTTTCATGCTTGGCCTGGACACACACGACAGAAAGTCTGAGGACAAACTCGCCAAGGCAACCCGAGACAGGTAACGCTTGCCGCCTTTGCTTGTGTTTGTGTTGGTATTTGTTTTACTGGGTTTTTTTTTAAAATTATTATTATTATTATTATTTTATGTAATTGTATCTGCTGATGAAATGTTTCATACTTGTGCAGTAAAGAAAACTAGGTAGATAGAAAATCAACACTGTCCCAAGGGAATTTTGTCATCCAATAACTTACATTACATGACACTCAGAACAAAGAAACACACATGCAGAACAAGAAAACAATACGATGAAATTAAAATTAGATTACAAATATTAAAATGTTTAATCCACTACTTAATTCTCATATGGTTCACAGGTGACATCAAAGAAAATTAATTTGTTTATCTGCACCACTGTTGTAATCACAAAAATATGGATGACAAAGTGTTTATATTTACAAATACAATTAAAAAAACCTCACTGCATGTTGTGCAGTCCATGTGTTTTTGCTTTGTTTGTCTGGGTCACGGATGATTAGTGGTTTGTCTTGGTGGGAGGTCCCAAGCGTTTCACTGCGGCTTGACTGAACAATTGCAGTGATTGCTTGAGTTTCTCCTGAAAGTGCATTATCTGTTTATTCATCTTCTCTCTGACTCGTAGACGTCCTGTCAACGAACTACCCGATCTGTCTGGCGCACCCAGATGCTTACCCCTTTATTTCTCCTGTCTGTTCTAGTTGCAAGACGACTATTGAGGCCATTCATGGGTTGATGTCCCAAGTCATCAAAGACAAGCTCTTCAACCAAGTCAATACTTCTGCCAATTAACAGCCCTTACAAAAGTGCATTCGGTTTGTTTGAAAGGTATTCTGTATTTAGTTTTATGTGTTACAGTTGGATTCTGAATGATTCTGGTGTGACAAATGTAATCCTGTTGCTATCTGAATAAAAAAAATGTGAAAACTACAATTGAAGTAATTTTGATAATCAATATAATTTTCTTGACTATATCGCATGGTACAGTATGTGATCTCACTAAATACAAAGTTATCACAATCTGAGAAGTGAAAACTCCAACAATGTTTCATGTCAGATCATCTATAAGCGTTCAAAATGCTCAATTCATGGCCCATCCATATGACCACACCAGGCCTGTTACTTCTGACATCTGACTTTCTTCATACATCTGCAAAGAAACTCAATCACATGAAACCCTTGTGAACTTCTTTTGCCCCTATATCTCCTACCTCTGTACTCTGCCGTCACTCATTGGATTTTTTCTGTACTTACATAGTCATGAAGCCCTTACCAGTATGTCTGAATCACCCAAGGGTCCGTATAATATATTTTTCTTTACTGTGAATACCAGCAGACTCTTGAAAGGTATTCTCTTTGGGGTTTAATGTAACATATACTCTGACATTTCCATCTAGCATGACTTTCTGGCATAGGCTAGACCCTTCTCCTTGAACACCATGCAACATGAGTTTAACACTTTAACAAAGACCATGGGTGGATTTCTCCACAACAACAAAAAAAAAACAACCACCAGTCATTTCGGTTCCAGCCAGTCATAGCATTACATAATGGAATAACAAACTCGACCGGCCACGTCGGGCTCAAAAGTAAACACGGGCTCCCGTGCATGGGACGTCTCGACAGAGAAAGCTGTAGCGCAGGTTGTCTCTGTTTGGTACACAATCCTTCAGGATCCTGAGTCCTGACACTGTGGTGTGTCCATGATGCATCACAGAGGCCACTGCTCCACACACAGGAGCCTATTCAGTCCTTGTGTCTGCACTGCATCGCGTCGGGACACTGGATGGGCCTGCATTTTCTTACACATAGCAGCTCTGGCATCAATTAGCATAATGATTTTTTTACATTACAATGCTGTAGTTTTAATGCCGTGTTTTAGAAAGGAGAGGTTTATTGAATTAGCCCTAATGCAATTTGTGTGTGTTTCTTTATTATTATTGGGGGGTGGGAGTGGGGGGGTCAGAAAGTGTAAGGAATTATTTTCAGTACCACCAAACAGCCTAGTTGTATAAAGAAACATGCACACTGTGTATTTTCAAGGTCTTCAAATATAATCAGTTAATGCACAAATGAGGTCCGTGAACATCACCACAAAAAACGAAATATGCTAGACCAAAGGATTGTTACGGGAAGTGTGTGTCTGTGTCTGTGTGTGTGTGTGTGTGTGTGTGTGTGTGTGTGTGTTAAACCATACAACGAACTTAGGCCCACTTTTCACACAACAAAACCGACATTAGCACAGTATATTAATTACCCATACAGTATGTTTCTAATTATAGTAAGGCCTTGTTAAATTACACAGGAATTCCACTCCATTTACAGAATTCAAAGAGAATGTATTAGAATAATAAATAAGCATTGTTTCATTTGATACATTTTTTTGTCAATAGCAGTGGTTTTGAGAGTTCAGTGGAGTGATAAGTCTAACTAATGATGAATGGCTATTTATCACCGGCCACCTATTAAGAATCCAGCCAGGGGAACGAAAGGCCTCTGCCCAGGGTTGAAGATATTTGGTACCAACGGTGTTTACTTTGGATCGCCAAATAATCTTAACAAGCGTGGTAGTGAGAGGTTGAAACATGCTCTGAGCCCCACGGGGAAAGCCTTGGAAAAGAAGAAGAAGACGAAGAGGGGGTGGGGGTGGGGGACGAACCTCAGCGCTCCATTTCCTCCCTGCCAAGTACTCTGCATGCGTAAATGGAGTCAAGTCACTCAATCTCAGGAAGCTGGTTCCCTGACGTTATATAACAATGCACGGGTCACTGCTGTGACTCGCACACCCACAACCTCCACGGGTCCCGCATGTTGCCAGAAGGAATGATGCAGATTATAACTGGACGTAACCTGATCTTTAACTCTGGACTGTGTAGGTGGGGGGTGGGCAACATTCAAAACTGTTAAACCGATAAACATGAGCTTTGATTACAGCATGTGAATTTCTGAAGGAGCTCTACCTTGGAACCTTAGGAGTACATCTATAGGTCATGAGCCAACGTTTAACAAGGTTTAATGATGTTTCTTTATTTGCCCCCTTCATCGAGGTGCAAAAGAGATACTTGTTTCTGCTTTGACCTCCCTAGTTAATGACTGTGGAAATTCCATTTGGCACACATCAGGTATAGACTGTACTTTTGTTAAGTGCTAATTCCATATAATATACTCCACCAAAATGTATTTATTGAAAAACAAACAGATTAGTCTACCCATGCATGATTTATTATACGTCAATGTCATGTCCAACATCTGGAATAAGAAAGAAACAAAATGGTATTTCACTGATTGATTCTGTCCCCATCAGTATTTTCCTCCTAAGAATGACTTCCAATGACTTCCTTAGCCATTTCCCTCTGAATAAATCTAGTCTGCCAAAACCAACACTTGTTTTACAAAAGACTGGGAGAGGGAAATGAGATATTGGAATAAACTTTACGCACAAAGACTAACATTTTTAGAAATATTTGCACTATTTTCATATACAACAGTGAAATAAAGCCTAAGGTCAAAAGCATAACATACAGAAGGTAATCTGCAGATTTATTAGGCCTACCTATGCAGAATTACTGCAGGCCTAAAGGGTGTGTTTTGTTTTAGGAATGCTGTAATAATCCTGTGAATCTGATCAATTAGTTAATGCCAAATTCAGGTAGGGTAATTCATCTACTCTGTCCTTGGTGAATTCTCATGTTTGTTTTAGGCCTGGTTGCCTTTGGGGTTAGCCTGATTACCATCGACTTTCAAAGGCTCTGCGAGACTTTAGTCTGACCAACAGCCTGTGCTAACACGGTTTCTTGCTAGCGCTGGTTGACCCGCCTCCTTTAAGTGCCTCGATTTGTTACTGGTAGATGTCAGAAAGCGGATTGCCGAGTTTAAACCAATAACAACACTCTTTCCTCTGCCTTGAACACGCCTCTACCCAGAGCCGTTGGAGCTGCTCAAAGTTAATTGGTTCTCGACCAAAGGGGGCAGTTCCGCAGATTTCGGGAACTCAGAAATCCTTCTCAATGAGCAGTTGACCAGACCAGCAGCAAAGCCTGAAGGCGTTGCGTCACTGGGATGGCGTGCCAGGCTACTTTGGGGTGGTGTTTTATCGGGGTTCAGGGTAATGTAGCCATGTTTTCACCATGCCATACTATTAATCCAAGTGTGTCGACATTTGCTGATGCAGAATTTGCAGCTTGGGATAATCTGTTAGCGAACAAGCTAAAATAGTGTATGGAAAAGCTGTATGGAGCTTCACGTGTCCCAAAAACACAGACAGTAAAAGACTCCCAAAACTCGGGTTGCCGTCCTCCCTTCCTGCTTGTCTTTGCACTGTGCAACCATAGCAACCACCTCCCAAACAATGAAGTGGTGCCTCGACTCGATTCAGCGGCGAATGAAGGTGATTAGACCAGGTGAAACACAGTAACGAGGTGACAATAACTTCAGCATTCAAGTTTCATCAGTGTATTAAGGTGAACAGTTGAGTAACTTGGTGCAGAAATATTCGCAAGGTAAGTAATGCGGAAAAGCTAATGCTAGCTGTATTTAACATTATCATAACTTTAGCTATCTTACAATATTGAAGCCGATGTTACGCTTGAATATTGAGACTGGAGATCATCTTTGAAAGTCAGGTCATGTTAGCCTTCTCTGTATACTTTAACGTTACATCATCCCATCCTTCATCTGGGATTCTCCTGGTATGGGCTGTCAGTTGTACAAATGTTTAAACCAAAAAACCTGTAGGCACGTTATCTTGACACATGTAGCGCGCACACACCCAGATCTTTTTGTGACCCATACACAAATGTTGAAAGCAAAAACAACAAAACAAAACTATTGCAGATAATTATCTTTCTTCAGCTGTCAAGTTTACTGTTTGTGGGCCACGTATGTCTCTTGCTTTATTTTATTTTGGCTGTTTCATTTTTTGTTGTCAAAGACATCTGAAGTTGATGGGATTTGAGCCTTCCCAGGTTTCCTTATTGAGATATCAGATCAAAATTCATCATGCCATATCTCCTCGAGCCAGTACCTTGATCACATGGAGGAAAGACCACATCTCTGTCAGATGTAGGTGATCTTTTCTGCTAATGACCTTTCGATTAGGGCATTACTGATCTACAAAGTGGGAAAAGTAAACGTATTATGTTGGCATTTATAATAGATTTTACATGCACCTTACTAAACAGTATTCCAGTTGAGGTCTGGTTTCACCTCATGTGGTGTCTGTGCTAAAGTGATTTGAACTTAGACTAGCCTACCAACGATGACAGAGGAATCTTATGTTGAAAGGAGGTAGGCCTGTATTAAGCCGTCTCAGGCAGGCCAGGGTCAAGCTAATATGCAAACCTCTAGGGCATTATGATAGAACTTTTCTGCCTCTCCCTTGGCAATCAATTGATCTTCTCTCATCACAACCTGTCTTATAAACAGAGGCTGTCGCTACTGTGTATTTCACCTTTGACCTCCTCAGCCTTGTTTTTGGAATGCTGTCTTTCTGAGGGAGAAAGAGAGGAGTTAATGGTTTTAACATCAATCATCTGAAGTACCTTTGGGTAGCACTGTCAGAGATCTGCTGGTTACAGCCCATAACTCCCTGTTTTAAATGTATTTTAATTGCAGTTCATATATGCCGGATTATATGATACATAGTTTAATTTGAATGTTTTATCACTGGTGAATTTACTACCTTCCAGAGAGTGAAAAAAAACATGAAATGTGAGGATGGATTATTTTTTAATTTCATTCAGACTTAATTACTAAGAATCAACTTGTGAGTTAATAAGCATAGCATTTTAAACTAATTAAATTGCAAGATCTTTTTAAAGTTTCTTTCAACACAATTAATATTCTCTCATCCCCTTCTTATTGGTCATTTACAGACTTCTGTGGCACTGTCCCATGACTGCTTTGACAGAGAAATTTTCCTCTTTTTGCATTTTGGTGTGACGAGGGATCATGGTCCGTCTGACAGTAGATCTGATTGCCAAATATAGCAGTCGGTCTAAGAATAAAAAACACCACTCCATCCCACAGTATCTCAAGAAAGTGACCCATTTAAACTTCTCAGACAAGAACATAGAGGAGATTGTGAGTACAGTTGTCACTGTGTGCTTAATTTTCCTGGACATTTTTATATTTTTGGTACATAGGGCATAATTTCCCATAGAACGATTGTTAAATATTCAGCTATCATATGTGGTTATTCATTTGTGGTAATGCTCTTCTACGACAAACTCTTTTTACAGGATGACTTGTCAATGTGTCGAAATCTCACAGTCCTGTACCTGTATGACAACCAGATAACGCACATCTCGAACCTGAGCCACTCCTCCAACCTCACCCACTTGTACATGCAGAACAACAACATCATGAACATCGAGAACCTCTCTGCTCTGAGCAAGCTTACCAAATTGTGAGTGCAGAGCAAGACCTCCCACGACATACATAGTTACATGTGGGGTAGGGAGCGGTGGTTGGGTGGTGGGTTGGATGAAAACAGAAACAGGACTCTTTGAAATAGGATCAGCCTATCCTGCCTGCTAGTGTTGATGATATGAAATAACAGAAACAACAGCAGTGTGTTATCTGATCTGGAGAGGGACTGCAGAGGTCTGTACTGCTGCTACAGTATGTGTGTGATGGTAGTGGCAGTGCTGCTGTGACAGATATGTGGCGGTGATGTGTTGTGTCAGGTATCTTGGGGGAAACTGCATCATGGTGGTGGAGGGTCTGGAGACGCTTAAGGAACTGAAGGAGCTGCACATTGAGGGCCAGAGGCTGCCACCGGGACAGAAGCTGCTCTTTGACCCCATGACCATGCACTCGCTTGCAGTAAGAAATCCCCATTCACACTCAAACCTTTTATGAAGATAACTTCACTTTTTGGCTTACAGTAATTTCCTGCATATAAGGTGCATTGTGTATAAGCCGCAGGACAGCGTTTTATGCAAGTTAAAAGAAACAAAAGCATATTAACACCATATTAACTACCCCCCTGTATTAGCCTCATAGCTGAAGACATTTTTCAAAATCAATGTCCGTATAAGCCCCGGCTAATAGTCGGGAAATTACGGTAAAACATGGGATACCTATACACCAACCTCAGGTTCAGGCCATGACAGTACAATAACCTAATATTCAAACCTAAAATTCCCCAGTCCCATTTTATAAAACTTAGTCATATGGCATAAACGACCTCCCAATGCTGTGCTCCTCCAATGAATGCTGCCTGGCTCTGCCACCCGTACACTCATGGCAGTCCAAACTTTTCTCATCTATAGTTCCCCCATTGGTGGAACGCGTTACCAGTCCTACCAGAGCAGGGGAGTCCGTCTCTGTCTTCAAAAACCTCCTGAAGACCTGACCTCCTCTGAGAATACTTCCTCTCTTAGCACTACTAACAGTTGAAAATGCTTAATCTGGCACTTACACCTTCCCTATCGTCACTATCGCTCCTCTCCCACCCTTGACTTTGCTTGAACTGTTATTCTATTCAATTTTAGTAGTACTTATTTCTGCACTAACAATATCCTAGTGTACCGTTATTGTACCTTAATTGTTGTAAATTGCTTTGGATTAAAAATGGTAAAGTTGATGTTAAAGGCGTTCTAAGCGATGTTGGGTAATGTCACTTCTATTGACGTTCAAACAAAACAGAGAGCTAGCTTACTGTTCCCTCCCCCTCTCTCCCGTGTAATTGAAATACTCCTAAACGCACATCTCGTTAATGATTGGCTGGAACAGTTTCTTATATTTGTATGGTCCAGGTTGGTTTTTTTTACCGTTTTTGCGGCAAAAAATGGGCTGTCACAGAGGCCAATTTTTTTTACAGTGTATTCAGGGCACAGGCAGGTAGTGAATGGTGAGGTGATGTTTGCTGTATGTGACATGTTTTAACTAAGAAACCACTTAACATCGCTTAGAGCGCCTTTAAGTTCACTGATATTTAGCAGACACTTTTATCTAAATTTCTAGCAATTCATTATATTTTATTGGTTAGAGTACATTAGTAGTAGATGCACACTGCCCAATTTTATTTAGTATCGAGAACGCTATATAAAGATACTCTGATAATGTTTACATGAGCCAAAATGTCTATAAGAGTCATCATACAGTATGACTTCCATGTTAGTATCACTCACTGATCTCCTCAGAGTGGAAACTAACAGGGGAAAAAAGTAAAAACACAAACTACAAAATTACCAGAGGTCAGTGTCACTGCCAAAGAAGTGGGTCCTAGTGTAAGTGAGATGAAAAAGATCTTTTCCACTTGTGAGGTGGTCCAAAAATCAGATATAATGTGTTTGGCTGTCCAGAACCTTCTCAGTTTAAAAGCGCCCTCTGTTTTCTCCTTCTCTGACATATCACCAAGGACTGTTTGTTTACTCATCGGCCCATGAGTAAACAAAGTGTGAATCTGCAAATTTAGTTTATTTAGATAATTAATTAAATTACAGCACACTTGAAGTGTCTGCATCTTTCCCTCTTAACTTGGAGGAAATGCTCTGCATTTAAAACTAAACAACGGCATAGCCCAAAAGCAATGGCACTTCGTCCCTTTAACTGCAGTTTTGTAAGCATCTCGTGTTATCTCTGTATTCACTGTACTGTTAAGTCAAATTATTAATGTGTTGTATTATCAGGCATCACTGTCTGTCCTCAATATCAGCAAGAACAACATTGATGACATCAGTGACCTGGTTCCTCTGACAAAGCTTACCCATTTCTATGCGACAGACAACCAGTTGAATGACATAGAGGTGAGTGGAAACCTCACTGCACTTCTCTGCAGGAAGACAGACATTCACTCACAACATGGATAGACAGAGGTGCGCACTGGAGAAGTATTGGAGTAGAGAAAATCGAACTTACTACTGGTACTATACTACTGTATTTGTTAGTACCAGACAGTACCAGTTGTGAAATAGTGCTGCAGCAGAGAAATATGTGTGGTGCTGGTGGCATTGCACATGAGAATCAACGCAGCCTGTGAGACACTGTTGATCAGAGATTATTTACATAATAAAGTTGTGTTCTCTAGTGATGTGTGAAACGATATGGAGAACAGGGTGCTAAAAAACCAAATCCCTCAAATCCTGCCAACAGTTCCTGGTCCCTGGATTTGCACAGGCTCCGAATTATTCAACAAATCAGTGAGGTATTCCCCAGGGACAAGCTCTGCTGACAACTTAAACAAGCGCAAATTTCTCCCTTTCCTCCAAGGGCTGATTTTGCTCGGAATCACGCATTTGATACCCTTCCTCCACCACAGAGTTGCATGGGAGAATCATCTGAAGCAAAAGATATATTTTACTTTCTTTGAGCTAATACTGAAAAATTAGTTGTTTTTCCTTTATATGTTACAACCCAGGAAGCTCTCTTGTTTCCCCCTACTAAACCAAAGCCTTTAAAAGTAGCAGTAGTCTCAGCTTGAAACATAAGCCTTGGTTGGGATGCCCCTGTTTACAATAGAGTGACTTGGACCGATTCTAGTCTCTACTGACTTCTGACAGATATCGCTGCTGCAGGTAATTGCAATACATGTGTCACAGGCAGCTTTCATGTTTAGTAGATATCTCCTGTAATTTATACAACCCCGTGGCCACATATTGATTGGGCGAGGACAGCACCGGCAGGATCAATCCCTCCTTTGGCGCAATCTGGCCCTCAGAATCCACAGAGGCATTATGGATTTTTAAAATAGATTATGACAGGCGGGGAGCCCAGTGACAAATGGGTGTCTGCAGAGGCCGTTAGCGGCGCGTGGCCAGACTGCAAGGGCTGGGGGTGGCGGGGTTGTGAGGCGTTTGGTGGGGGGGGCCCTGGTCAAATACAGGTTCATAACTGGCCATCATTAGTCCACTGTTGAGGCCAGCGGAGGACTCAGCCAGAGCCCACTCTCAGCGCTCACACACGGGAGGGCAATTTGGCGCTGCCGGGGCAGTTCCCAGCCAGGCTTGTGTGAGTGACGGGCCTGACACGATCATTTATCAAACGCCTGAGAGCAGCGCGCTCTGCTCTGGGGTAACCCCGCGAGAAGCTGATTGCAGGCGGACTGAAAAGTGGAAGCACTTTAAGTTGAGACAGGAAGGCAATGAACAATCAGAGCGTGTCCAGAGAGTATTCATATTTCCAGGCCGGGATTAATGTGCCTTTAGATAAACATACACTGTGGGGCAACATGCTGGAGGACTGGTGCCCCGGGGAACTTGTTAGTTAAGCCATGCCTTGTGACAGTATTTATTAGAACAAGCTGATGTCCTGTTTATGCATGTACTTTCCCCTGCATTGACTTCATATCGTTAAACACGCTTTCTGCCTCTGTTCGTACAGTTGAGGAATTGTACTCTTAATTTGCTAATGACATGTGTTGGGGAATTTGTACAAATATTTTTGTACGATTTTACTCTCTGTTTAATCACCAAATGCACATTTTGCATTTTTAATTTATGGTGTATAGTTATTATTTACTTTGATAAATTAGCTTTATTTAGATTTACACATACTTTGTGATAGATCGATAGCTAGATAGATAAATAGATAGATAGATAGATAGTTAGATACTGTAGATAGATGCTTTTTGACAGATAAACTGTATCCTTTTTGACACTTGTAATCCCCTTTCTTTTATTTGTTTAGGACTTAGAGATAGTGTGCAGCCAGTGGCCTGAGTTACTTCGGCTGGAGCTGACTGGAAACCCCATATGCCAGCAACCCAAATACAGAGACAGACTCATACCTGTGTGCAGAACACTGGGTGAGGAAATCCATATGCAACTTATTTTGAAAGTTTGATACATAAATGCCATTGTTACATTTTTTTTTTTTTTTAAATATGTGATCGTCATAATCATGTCTTCATAATATTCCTGTTATGATATTGACAGGATAATTGTACAGACATAATTTCAAAGCTCGTTTGAATTTAGACCATTCCTACAGAAATTATTAATGAAAAATTGGATGCAGGAGGGTGGTTAATGATTGAAAATAATAAAGCGTCATGATAATGATCTAAAGTTATTTTGCTTTAGAGGATTTTGACGGGAAAAAAATCAATGAGCTGTCCAGGCAGTTCCTAATTAACTGGAAAGCCTCCAAAGAAGCCAAGAAGAAACTGAAGGATGAGAGAATCATGACAGGACAGATCATTTACCCCATCGACGGTGAGAGAATAAAACACCCCACTACTGTAGATTCAATGCTGAATAAGCATTGCCCGATAAGCATACTCTTGATTCTTTGAGCTTTGCAAACAGGTCAATATAGAGGATCTGTGGCATTGGCAGTTGTGTACATCCACAATAACATCACAGTGAATGCCCTCATATGATGTAAAGATTATTATGTCAGCCAAGACTTTGTCTCGAACAAAGTGCCATTTTATGGCAATTTTTTCTTGTTTGGTCATCCTGTGTCTTAAGACCCCGCTTCTTTTACAGTCGCCATTCACGAGGTCCCCGAATGTTCTTACATTGTCCCCTACGGCAGCTTCAAGGGCAAGAAAAGGACGAAGGACTTCGGCAGACCCATTGCTAAGAGCAGGACGGATGGTGCGAAAAGTGAATGCTGTAAACTGAGGTGCGATATGAGTAGAGAAGTAGATGTCTATTAACCTATTACAGTCTATTACAGTCCTACATACAGTATCTGTCTTTAGCGCGACACAAAGATTAGTTGAAATGTTATGTGCTTTCAAAAATTTGGGAAAGAAATTTTGCCTGGATACTTAGTCCAAAAAAAATTATCAGTAACAAATTATTCTCATTCTGTGAGACAAATATTATGGTTTCCATCAACAAATGAATAGACTACAAAATATATTAACAAATTTTAAACAATGTCTCACCTGAATGTTCCCGAATAACTATTCTCTTTACTTTTTACATGTTTGATGAATGGTCTGTTGTTTGTCAAACGTTCCAACTTCGTTTTTTTTCCCTTTTCCCTCCTGTACAAATAAACATCATTCTTACAAGCTCTGGGGGCATAGGTCAAACATGAGCTCATTATGTGTAGAATAAGCACAGCAGTGCCCTTTTGATTTCAGATCTTACTTTACAGACACTTTGGCTCTTTAATCCGATAAGTACAGTGCTAAATCTTTGCAGTACTGTGTGCGTGTGTGTGTGTGTGTGTGTGTGTGTGTGTGTGTGTGTATGTGTGAGAGAAAGAGAGTGAGAGAGAGAGAAAGAAAGAGAGAGAGAGAGGAGGTGTGTATTTGTGTATCCACTAAGTATTATCCACTAAGTATCCACTATCTCACACAATTTTAATTTAACTGAATTAGCACTAAATTCCACATCATCAAATTAGGAATAGAAGTTATTAAATTATAAAATCACTGTTAATACATATATTTTGTATTGTTTTTATATTTCACAAAGGGTACAGGGATAATATGACATAATTCCCCAATTACTTGTGGAAACATCATTTTGTGGAAACATGTTTTGTCTCATTATCATAATCCAAATGTAATCCAAATTAATTTATTTGTGTAAACACATTGACATCTTGGCAAATGGACAATATAACATCAAACAATATATAATATGAGAGTGAAAGATACAACAAATATAATCAAATCAAAAATATTAGATTCAGCCTTTTTGTTTTTGTTTTAGATGCAAGGAAGGAGTACAGTAAATGTCAACACTGTGAAACTATTTCTGTGACACTTATGAGACACTTCTACTGGCAAACCTGACAACCCTTCTGGGTCAGGTTTCCCAATAACATTGTCACATCATAAAGACTCTTTAGAGTCTTCTTTCCTATGTACACTTTAACAGCCTTAAGGTATACCTAATATGTCTAAGAAGCTGAATGTGTATTTCTAGCATAATTTGTATTCACATAATTTTGAGCAGGCATGAAATTGGTTTAATTGACATGACAGCGGAGGTGATCATAACAAGACATTTTGACAAGAAGTCAAAATGTAATTAGTGATGTGTGTAGTTAACATGTCATTTATATATCTATAATGAAAAACCTAAAGCAATTTGTTATTGAATGAAGCACAAAATGTAATGCAACATAATAGTCTCTTCATTTTGATTATGTCAACTCATTAGAATGTCATTCAGTAACTTAGTTAACATCAGAAAAAAAGCCGTAGGTCTTCTTTGGACGTAAGTGCTGGTCTTGCCACCAACATGACATTTTTTATGCTCTAAAACATTATCTGTATGGATAAAGGTTGATCCAGACATAGAATTATACATAGCTGTGAATGTTTTAGGTATGTCAAGACCAAAAAAGGTAGAACTTAAGGTATATGTAGGTCATAAGTGACATAGCATTATTATTTCAGGAAATAATAAGTGTGTGTGTGTGTGTGTGTGTGTGTGTGTGTGTGTGTGTGTGTGTTTGTGTGCCCCACAGGTCACGGACTGTAAAATTCCCAATAAGTGCTGGGAACCTTGTCACCAACTGCCATAAAACTAGGAGTCATCTTGTGTTGCTTTAAGGAATGATACAACTGCCCCTCTTCACCTAAAACATAATTGCTTTCCCCATACATACCTTTAGTCTATTTATTGTCTGTCTCATTCTCTCTTTCACTCACTCAGTCTCCCTCTCTCTCTCTCTCTCTCTCTCTCTCTATCTGTCGCTCTCTCTCTCACACACACACACACACACACACACATGTGCGCGTGCACGCACACACATGCACATGCACACACTCACACAGCAAAGCTCAGCCTGTCACTGCAGCATCTGGAGAGGATCTCTGCCCTCTGAAGATGGAAGTCTATAGCCATAGTTTGCCACTGTCACTTCCCTGTCAGAGTGGAACATTTCACATGGATGGAACACACTGTGCACTGTGGACTTTGCTGCAATTTAACAGAACAAGTTCTGGTTTAGTTCCTCTGCCCCGTGTTTGAAATATGACTAATATAGTTTCATATTGCACTTTTTGTAGTTTACAGTGAAATCACAATTAAAATGACATTACCTTTACAGAAATGAATCTTGGATCTTATGTTCAGTTATTTTAACACCGTGATTATTCCTTGTGTTATTTATTAGCTAAACTATCTCACTGTTACCATTATTGTTAAAACATCTTGTACCCTGCCCCCTCAGTGCACTGTGCTATCTGAATAAATACTGGATGAGATAAATAAATAAATAAATACACTATTCTGAAATAAAAACAAAAGTGAAGCATACTTTCTATTCATAATATTGAACATAGAATTCAACTTTGATTTTTAAATAACACTATAATGTTTTGCCCAAATTGCTTTCTTTCTGTCACCAAAGTAGGTTTACTGAAAAATCGGAGAAAGGCATCTTTTTAAGACATTTCTGGCTGCAGCCTTCCTATGTTAACATGTTCATTCTAATAACCTCACACTAATAACTGACTGATGAATGAATGAATTTAATGACTTTTTGGACGTCCGCAAGGTGACAATTCACCATGAAAAAACATTTCTAATTGATTTCATTAGCCCACATTTCTCGGCCGTCTCTTTTTGAATGTGAACTAATATTTTTGCAATTCTCAATCTGATAGCCTATAAATAAAAATCGCTGAATCGAATAAACATTCTTTGGCCATTGTATTACTGATGCGTGGCTTCAGTTCCCTCCCTGCGCAGCTTATACCTTTGAGTGAGCCCTAAAACCACACAAGAGTGTAACCTCTGAAAGATGGGGAGTAATTAAGCAGAGAAGCTTACTTAACCTTTTTGCTTTACCTCATAATTAGTGGCCTGAAGCGATACTGTTACTTCATCCTTACAAAAACAATGTTTATTAAGAACAGTCTGAGATATACATGTTATGAATAATTCCATTCATTAATTTGCCGACATCTCCGTTTGCGGACCCTGGAAATCAGGGTGATTAATTTACTAGTCTCTCAAGAATTTCCTCAAGCTTGCCTGTTGATTGCAATGTTTGGGCCTTATTTATTAGCTGTGTCCCAGAAAATGAAACTGTGTATGCTTTCTGCAACTACAAACACTATGGAAATATCCTCTTACTAGCGCATTACTGAGAATTGTTAAACTAATCTAGAGGTCAACTGCAGTTTTTGCAAGATGCAGATGAACGATGGGAGCACTTGTAAAAACATCAGCTATTTCGATTAAATATTTTAAAAGAACTCCCTCTCACGAAGCATGTGCTTTTATATGCTATTAACGCACACTATTTATCTCTAGATTGAGGTCTAGCAAGAAATACGAGATGGTCCCCCAACGGCAGGAAAAAATGCTGCCTCTGGCGTTGAAAATATAGGTCTTCACTCTCCGATAGAAATAAGTTGCGAAAGTGAAAAGAGCAAGGAGCCTCAGTGGCTGCCAGGGAGTTTTAAGGGGTTCTTGATTAATTGCACCAGAGTGAAAGACTTGTCAGCTCTTTGTGTTACCAATAAATTAGAGGCTCCTGAGACTTCTGCAGTCATTCAGGTATACGCGCAACGTGTGCAGGGGCATCACCGCACCTTCTCCAGTAACCTCGCCCGGTTTATATAGATTTTTGGGGACTTGCAACTGGACTAGTTGGCTTTGCATCTCCTGAGCGGAGCAGCGAGAAGCCACGTATGTGTGTTGAGACACAACTACTTTGATGTATGCAGTACGTTTACTTTTAGGTCATTGCATCGGAGAAAAGGTAAGACAAATATTTTTAACAGCGTTCTGATATAGGTAAACATGGTTTGTCCCTAAAATGCTTTAAGTTTTAAAGCTTCCAAGTTCTGCACGACTTCATGGGTGGAGTGTTTAGCATATTTTTCATTTTCCAAATCACAAAACACTTGTTAGGGAAATGTTGGAAGAAAATGTGCATTTCTTTACTGTTTATCAGTTATGGATACAGCACTCAATTATGAACAACACTGAGTCATTACATATTTATCGCAGCAGCAGCGAAATATTTAGCCTAGATATTTGCCTGGGTTGTTTGCATGTCCATCAATCAGGGTCTGGCTGCAAAGGTGACTATAATGTGGTCTTTAGGATTTTCTACATTTTGACAGTGTGTTTGTCGAATTTATCAAACGAGACATGTGTTGCCATTCAGGTTTAGAAGTGGTCCCTATGGTTGGAAGACAGACGATCCGCATGGATGGTGGAAATGGTCCACTGACAGTTATGGATGAGAGTCCCACGTCAAGCCCCAACTCCAGCCCGAGTCCCGACATGCTATCGACTGAAAGCCGGCGCACCGAGGCCCTGTCTCGCGCCCGGGTGGTCCCGGGCAGTAGTCTTGGAGGCAGAGGACGTCCGGCCGCAGCTAACGCCGCCCGGGAGAGGAATCGAGTGCAAACACTCAGGCACGCGTTCTTGGAGCTACAGAGAACTTTGCCATCAGTACCACCGGACACGAAACTGTCCAAGCTCGATGTTTTGATTTTAGCCACTACATATATTGCCCATTTGACACGGACCTTGCAGGAGGAAGGAGTGGAAGACGGAGACAGCACGAGACAAACCGAAGCGTTACAGTCACTCAAAGGTGATGGATATCTGCACCCTGTAAAGGTAGGCGTCACACACAAATACATCAATTTATTTTAACATTATGCATGATATCAATTTCAATTCCAATAAATTACACTAGTGATGTTGAGGCTCGGGATTAGAAACGTTTGACATTTAGGCCCAACTTCAGTTCACACTGATAGCCTACTGCCAAAAATACAGCAACATTTTGTCCTGACCTGTCCTCTTGTATAGTGAAATATATTCCTTGTGTTTTACAGAAATGGCCCATGCGATCACGGCTGTATGTAGGCGCATCAGGACAGTTCCTAAACACCCATACTGAGAATCAAGGCGCATCCTCATCATCCTCCCAAACTAATTAACTTGCATGTCAATCTTTTTCGAATCAGCAGATGAAGGTTTGGACTCTTACTCAACAAAGGACTGTTTTTTTGTTTGTATTGTTGAGGGTTGTGGTCTTTTATAGGCTAGCCTATTTTCTGTGTTCTTGTCTGTCTCAACCATGCCAAGCATTTGGATTTGGATTTTCAATTGTAGGCCTACACCAATCCAACAACATTGTGGTGATGGGGAAAATAAGTTGCCTGTGCACATTAATATATTACAAGTATGTATACTATGTTTAAGTTTTGAATTTTCATGTGTTTTACGTGTTTTTCTGCGAGGCTGGGTACTCCATACGTTCTGCAGTTCAGTAGGCCTACATGCTAGGGGGGCTGTTAGGCCTACCCGGTCCTCTCAGAAAATTCCGTGTGTTGGGATAATGAGCTTGTCATGCTTGACTTGTAGGCTATGCACTTTCAGTTGAAACATTTGCACTAAATGCATGTGTGAATAACTTAACATTCGTCATGTGAAGTGGAGTGTCAGAGGCGCTCAATAGAAGTAGACGTCTCTTTCTTTCTCGTTCTTTTTTCACGAGAGTGATTGCAAATGTTTTCGTGGATTATGAACTTTGGTGAAATGAAGTTAAACCAACAAACAACATGTACCGTATAGGCTATTTAAATTTTGAAGACAAAACATAACAAACACGTCAATCATTTCATTACTGATGCGTCTTCAGGTGTGCTTCGTTGTTTTCCCACTTTCTGTCAAAATCTGAATGAATGATAATGTCGATAAATAAAATGTAAATATGGATGTAAATGTAACAACGTGCCGTTTGTGCTTGATTTTAGTATTGTGTGCAGGTAGGCCTAGGCTATGTGACCTTTTTAGTGGACAGTCATGATAAACCCCTAAAATGTGCCTTTGAAAAAGCTCAAAGCATTGACAAATCCAGGTTTACATACTAGATAAAGTATAAAAGTTGACGGGACAATAATGCAATATCGGTGGTAAAACAAAAGAAAAAAAATCTATTTATTTTCAAGTTGTCATCTGAGCTTAGCACTGCCAAAAATGACTACTGTTGTTATCCATATTTGTTGATTTGAAATTCAATTTGGTGGGTCCTGTTGAGTATTCATTGTATTTCGTATTTCCTCAAAAAAGGTATGATTAGGCCTATACAGCATATCTTAAAAAACATGTCCTAACTTTGAAGTATTAAAGGATATACAATTCTCTTCAGAATGTAGGCCTATATTGGATCAGATTGTTTCGTAGGCCTCGCCAGTGATAGGCCTAGAAGCTTTCTTAAAATGCCAAAGGTGGGCAAACTATGGCCCGCCATGTAATCTGGCCCGCAGAGCATTTCATTTGGTTATCATAAGGTTGCTCGCTATTTCTTCCCTGTGATAAACGACTTTATGGTTAGCTCTAGCCTATTGCAAATGGCTTTTTTAGAACGTTTGCAATGTCAATGTGAAAACAGCATGTTACATAGAGATGATAACAGGCATGCAAACCATGAAGGTAACAGTAACTATAGTTCCCACTACTGACCATTTATAAACTGCGAGGCCTAGCAATAGACATAGACTATATGAGTGGAGCTCACTGATCTATAAAGAATATAGGTATTCTTTATAGATCAGTGGTGGAGCTAGCAAAAATGTCATGAGAACTAAACGTGTGGACACAATGCTTAAAGTGACTGTGCACCATTATGAACGAGTTAAACAGCAGTATTTCTTAAGAAATCAATATTTTGAAACAAAATTACTTTGCCAATAGTAGTAGGCCTGTTTAAATTAGGCCTATATAATACATTATGTGTGTGCGCATGTGTCTGTGTGTGTGTGTGTGTGTGTGTGTGTGTGTGAGTGAGAGAGAGAATTTGTTGACTTTTTAATTTGATTTAAATTTAATTACAGCCTATTTCAACTTTATAGATACGTTTCCTAAATTTAATTTTATTTCACTGACTATCTGTTGGGTGGTTGCTGGAATGATATATCTGCCATGCTCTGCTATGCTTGTTCTCCATAATGTTTGCTAGCTAGCCTACGTTTTATTATGTAGCAGTTTTGTTACACACTATGCGTCAATGTTTCTTTTATATTCCGCGCATGCGCCCAACGTTAGTCCTCTTCTCAGCGGAAGCATGCTGGCAAGCATGGGGCCAGCTGCAGTCACAGTGCGCAGCCTACAACTGTTGCAGAGATTGCATGGTTTTGCGTTCAACCTGGCAGGTAATTTGAGCATTTCAAAGCACCTTTCCTTATTTAGTAGTTAATGATATATCATGTTTTGAGTTAAAATGATTAAATCTAATGGATTCTATGTTAGCCATTCTAAAGTTAATTGGCTAACGTTAGCATGTTATATGCTCACCAGTCCATTTAACGTTAGCTAATCTGTGTAATTAATATTAATTATGATGGATAGCAATGAACTACTGAGCAATTGCATTTAGTTCCATAACTGTTAGTAAGGAAAGTTAACTTAAAGAGCAAGTTGCCGTGCACTATCACAATACCAAGAAACTATTTGCTAGCGAGCAAACGTTAGTAACTGGGCCTGGTTGCTTTGCCTTCTATCATCAGTATAGTAGCATGGTAAAGATTTGTCGAATATTAGTCTACTACGGTATGTAACGTTCTGTGATTTATCTTCGTTCAAGTAGAGATGTTATTTTACTTACTCAATCTAAACTGTTCCACCATTAACGCTTGGCCACGTGTCGGGCAAATAGCCACATGGTATTCCTAGTATCCCTCGACACCCGTAGAGAGGAATGGGAAGTGGTCAGGGTAAATACTCAAGATGTGTTAATCTGAAAATGTACAATAGTTATTGATATCATATTTTACATTAGGTAGATGTTCTCTGGAAACACATCTAGCATTTCAGTCGCCTTAGATGTGTTTCTTACTGGATGGACCTCATAGTGAAGGACTACCTTGTAATGGCGATTCGCACGAAGCCACTTAACACTTGGCAATTAACAATCAAAGTAAAATTATGATCTGCTCAGCTGAAGGTCTAAATGTCCCAACTGGACCAGCCATAAATCATACTGGCAGCTCAGTATCCCTCTTCTAAGAATAAATGGGCCCTTTGCCATTTAGGCTGACATTGTTAGGAGTGTCCCTCACTCTGGCCAGGTCTTGGAGGTCCCCTGTGTGTGTCTGCACCGCTAAGGGACTACCCCCGCCTAACGTGCTTCTGTAGGGGAAGATCTCGACTTTGGTGCCCTCTGAGGGGCAGCAGTCTTGGTAAAGGTCCTGACCTTGAGTTGCCTGAGCCCTACGGAGGCCATTGTGATGGCTTGAGCACAGGGCTGCTCCCAAGCTGTGGAACATGTGACCTTTGACCATCAGTGCATTTGTCATAGTTGTCCAATCAAACCAAAGACCTATTGGCTGTTTCTTCAGTGCAGCTTATCTAGAAGTGGTGAAAAGTCAATACTTAAAACATGAGACGCCGCTAATTAATTTGTGCCATTTTTCTTGTTGAGTCAATAGAGAGTAGTAAGAAAAACTCATACCCCAACCGCAACATGATGATCTGACCGAGGAAATGAGAATAAATTGTGGTTTTCCATCAGATGTAACTAAATGAAGCATATACAAACAATTGGTACTACTAAAGTAGTATTTTTTTTTACATTAAGGAAGAGATTTGTCACTTATTTGTGTTCATATATTACAGATGATTCTGAGAAGTTGAGATTCTGCTTTTCTACATCTGAGATTACAGGTGCCGGCAGAAGGTAATTATAGATGTTGATGGCAGTCGTACACTCTGATATGGATCTGCATGGCATTTAAAGTGGTCATGACAACATGAATAATAAATAAATATGTTAAGTGCTGTGTGTATAATAATGATTACCACATTTTCGCCGTTTACCCATCTGACCAAAAACTGGGATGGTGATACTGTGATAAACTGAACTTGAACTTTGCTAGGGTGGTTTAAACTGATCATTAAAGAGCTCTTCCATCACACCAAAGATTTCTGTTCTTGGATTTTTAGATGGCATCGACCAGGAGCAACATTCTCTCTATCGGTGATGGCAGACTGTGGCAAAGGGTAAAAGAACACATAAGAATCATTACTCCTCAAAGCACTGATGAGCTAAATGTGTGCGTGAAATTTTAAGTTGCGTGGTGGCCACATCTACAAATCTTAAAACAAGTGTGCTTGAAAGTATTGTAAAGTGTTTGAAATTCTGTTGTTTTTAAATATGATGACTCTCACATCTTCGCCGTTTACCCATCTGACCAAAAAATTGGGGTGGTGATACTGTGATAAACTGATATTGAACCTTTTTACTGTGGTTTGTGCTGATGACAAAAAAAACTCGTCCCTTAAGATTTGTTTGTTGTATTACAGGTTACCTTGTGCAGGAGCTTCTGTACATGTGTGACTGCAGAACATGGAAGATGACAGAGAAATGATGATGTGAGTATCACATATCTATGGATTGAAATATAAGCTTGTGTTGTGACCACAGCTATAATCCATAATTGAAATGTTGTTGGTATGTTAAGTGCTGCTCTTAAAATGATGATTTTCCACATCTTCGCCGTTTACCCATCTGACCAAAAACTGGGGTGGTGATACTGTGATAAACTGAACTGGTACCATGTTACTGTTTACACTGATGATCCCTCCAGGAAAGAGTTAACAAATATAGATGTTTGTTTGGGGTTACAGATGCCGATCTTAAGGATTTTCTTCTCTGTTTGAGAATGCTGAAGGTAATTTTAAAAGTTTTCTCACATATAAAAATAATTGGTACTACTGTGTCCAGTAGTGTTTTTTTTGTATTTGAGGACTGGGTTTGTCACTTATAAGATATAATTGTTCCTCTGTTATAGATGTCTTGGAGAAGGGGAGATTCTGCTTCTCCACATAAGATTGCAGAAGGTAATTATAGATTTTAATGGCAGTCATACTAGGAGTCGACCAATTATCGGCCGGGCCGATTATTATGGCCGATATTTAGCATTTTTATAATAATCGGTATCGGTCATATTTTCCACCAATAAGCCGATATTGAAATGAATAAAGAATGAGACGCGCTACTTTGTCTGTAAAGCGCCTCTCACTCCCTGCATTTGACGTTCTGTGGTTGAGAGCACTGTCCCGCCCCCTACACCATCTGATTTGTTAGTCAGGACGAATCCAGCCAATCAGGATGAAGACTGAATGTGAGTTTTGACTTCTCGGCAGGCTAGATAGATAGATAGATAGATAGATACTTGCTTTGACTGCGCATGGAGGTTTTCAACGGTAGCCTACATTACTTTCGAAAGTAAGGTAATATTTCTCAAGTTGCAATGAATCACATCTCTACACTGAAGTTGCAAAAACACTTTGATCCGGTTCCATAAGTAAAGCGCTCACTTCCTCCATTGAGCTAATTCACGAGTGATGTAGGCTGGGCCTACGTTAGTGATGTTTACTAGTTAACCTATCTTAGACTGACACCTAGGCTATCAAGGCTCTAGCTGTAGGCTAACTACTGAAACGTAATCCAAACTCTCGCCATTTGGAAAACGTTACGCCAAGTTAAGAAGTCTAACAATTTGGGAGTGACGTTTGGGAGTAACGGCAGGATAGCCGAACAGACGTTTGATAACAGACGAGTCCCAGTGCGATAGCGAACGTCAAGGACTGGCAGAAAAGACTACAGGCACCCAGGGCCAGCCGTAGTAAATTTGACCTGACTAAATCTCGTTCCAAGCTGACTACCGCGCCTTTTAGGACCACAAACGTGTATCTTATATTATTATTACTGTGGACACAGATTGTATGCTTAGCCTATTAATTTTAAAACTGCTTCGTTAAAGTACAACACTTGGATAATCACACGTGCACCTCTCTCCCTCTCTCGTGCACTCAGACACACTATGGCAAAGCATCATTGACAGATCCCTTAAACACTGCCCTGTAGTTAATTCAGCTCTTGGATTAATATGATAGCCTACACATGATCTACACTGCAAGTTGATATAGAGTAACAAAAGAAGAAAGAGAGCCTACATTTGCATAATGAAATGCGTTTGAATTATTATTATTATTTATTTATTTATTTATTTATTTTACCTTTTATCTACCCCCTTTTTTGACAACTGAAATATCGGTTTTACATATTGGTTATCGGCCTCATTTTTTGGTAATAATTGGTATCGGTATCGGCCCTGAAAAAAACATATCGGTCGATCCCTACACTGATATGAATGAGCATGGCATTAGTCATACTATTCTCATGACGACAGCAACAAACCATAAGTAATAATAAATAAAAATGTTTTTAAGTGCTGTTTCTATAATGATGATTACCACACTTTCGCCGTTTACCCATCTGACCAAAAACTGGGATGGTGATACTGTGATAAACTGAACTTGAACTTTGCTAGTGTGGTTTAAACTGATCACTAAAGAGCTCTTCCATCACATCAAAGATTTTTGTTTTGGATTCTAGATGGCATCGACCAGGAGCAACATTCTCTCTGTGGCAAACTGTGGTAGAAGGTAAAAACACATGCAAATCATTACTCCTCAAAGCACTGATAGGCTAAATGCCGTGTGTGAAATGTAAAGTTGTGTTGGTGTGTCTATAAATCTTAAGACGAGTGTGCTTGGAAGCATTGTGAAGTGCTAGAATTTTGTGGTATTTGAAATGATGATTTTCACATTTACGCCGTTTACCCATCTGACCAAAAATTGGGGTGGTGATATTGTGATGAGCTGAACTTGTACCAAGTTACTGCGGTTTGCTGTGATGACAAGTGATTTTGTCTTAACAATTCTTTCATTACTTCTACAGATTATCCTGACCAAGGGCAGTATCTTCTCACCTCTGATAGCAGAACACACAGAAGGTGACTAAATAATAACACAATTTTACATTATTCCACCATGCAATGTATATATATGATATTTAAAGTTGTACTGTGATCAGAGCTCCAAACTAGAGATTAAATGTTAAAATATGTAAGATGTTAAGTGATCAATTTAATATGATGATTTCACATTTACGCCGTTTACCCATCTGACCAAAAATTGGGGTGGTGATATTGTGATGAGCTGATATGGAACTTTGCTATTATTGTTTGTGTTGATGACAAAGTGACCCGTCACTTAAGGTTTTTTTTTTTTTTTTTCACCATCTGTATTACAGGTTACTCGGAGCAGGAGCAATATATTCTGTACATCTGTGACTGCAGAACATGGAAGATGACACAGAAATGATGATGTGAGTATCACATATCTATGGATTGAAATATAAGGTTGTGTTGTGACCACAGCTATAATCCATAATTGAAATGTTGTTGGTATGTTAAGTGCTGCTCTTAAAATGATGATTTTCCACATCTTCGCCGTTTACCCATCTGACCAAAAACTGGGGTGGTGATACTGTGATAAACTGAACTGGCACCATGTTACTGTTTACACTGATGATCCCTCCAGGAAAGAGTTAACAAATATAGATGTTTGTTTGGGGTTACAGATGCCGATCTTAAGGATTTTCTTCTCTGTTTGAGAATGCTGAAGGTAATTTTAAAAGTTTTCTCACATATAAAAATAATTGGTACTACTGTGTCCAGTAGTATTTTTTTTATTATTGTATTTGAGGACTGGGTTTGTCACTTATAAGATATAATTGTTCTTCTGTTATAGATGTCTTGGAGAAGGGGAGATTCTGCTTCTCCACATAAGATTGCAGAAGGTAATTATAGATTTTAATGGCAGTCATACCCTGATATGAATGAGCATGGCATTAGTCATGCTATTCTCATGACGACAGCTACAAACCATAAGTAATAATAAATAAAAATGTTTTAAGTGCTGTTTCTATAATGATGATTACCACATTTACGCCGTTTACCCATCTGACCAAAAATTGGGGTGGTGATATTGTGATGAGCTGATATGGAACCTTGCTATTCTTGTTTGTGTTGATGACAAAAAGAAGTGACCCGTCACTTAAGGGTTTTTTTTTTCCCCATCTGTACTACAGGTTACTCGGAGCAGGAGCAATATATTCTGTACGTCTGTGACTGCAGAACATGGAAGATGACACAGAAATGATGATGTGAGTTACATATCTATGGATTGAAATATAAGGTTTTGTTGTGACCACAACTATAATCCATAATTGAAATGTTGTTGGTATGTTAAGTGCTGCTCTTAAAATGATGATTTTCCACATCTTCGCCGTTTACCCATCTGACCAAAAACTGGGGTGGTGATACTGTGATAAACTGAACTGGCACTATGCTAGTGTTTACACTGATGACCTTCCCAGGAAAGACTTGACAACTTAAGATTCTTGTTTGTCGATGCAGATCCTGATCTTAAGGAATTTCTACTTCATCTGAGAGTGCAGAAGGTAACTTTAATGGAAGAATTTTCTTGTGTAATAAGTATAATTGGTACCGTGTGTGGTAGTATGGTTACAGGTTTTGTCACTTAAGATTTTTGTTCCTATATTACAGATTTGGAGAAGGGGAGATTCTGCTTTTTTACATCTGAGATGGCAGATGGTGGCAGAAGGTAATTATATGTTGACGGCAGACATACACTCCGAGATGTGCATGGCATTTTAAAGTTCTGCCGTTTCTATAATGATGATTACCACACTTTCGCCGTTTACCCATCTGACCAAAAACTGGGATGGTGATACTGTGATAAACTGAACTTGACCTTTGCTAGTGTGGTTTAAACTGATAACTAAGCTCTTCCAGCTCATCAAAGATTTCTGTTCTTGGCTTCTAGATGGTATCGACCAGAAGCAACATTCTCTCTATTGGTGATGGCAGACTGTGATAGAAGGTAAAAGAACATAAAGAATCATTACTCCTCAAAGTATTGATGAGGTGTGTGTGTGTGTGTGTGTGAGAAATTTAAAGTTGTATTGTGGTCACATCTACAAATCCTAAAACAAGTGTGCTTGAAAGTATTGTTAAGTGTTTGAATTCTGCTGTTTTTATGATGACTTTCACATTTTTGCCGTTTACCCATCTGACCAACAATTGGGATGGTGATGCTGTGATAAACTGATATTGAACCTTTCTATTGTTTACATTGATGGCCTCTCCGGGGAATCAATCAAAGACGCAATCGCTAAAGAGTTTTGTTTTTGTGTTGCAGATCCTGATCTTGAAGAATTTCTTCTCCATCTGAGAGTGCAGAAGGTAACATTATGGTTTTCTTGTCAAACTGACACACACACACACAATAAGAAATTAGTTAACATTTTTGGCATTTTGAAATTGTGGAATGAAGGCCTTTCCATACTTAACCCCAGAATGTTAATCTTACTGATTATCTGTAGTCATTGCATATGATGATTAGCACTTTTGCCGTTTACCCATCTGACTAACAGGATGGTGACAGTGTGACGAACTGAATTGGCTACCAATAATTGTTGGTATAAATGAATCGTTGTGAGATCAGATCACTAATGCATGCTTCTATATCCCAACATATAGGTTGCTTTGATTTTGGGAAATGTTGGCCCCCGTAAAGATGATCCATTCAAGAAATAACACTGGCCATGGTTGCCATTTTCATCTTGTGAAAAACATTTGTGCAAAACTTGTGTGCATTTTTTGTCAGAGGAAGAAAGTCTTTGCATACTAATCATTCCAATGTTTTGGATTAAATGTGTTTAATCCACCTTACAATTACTATTATTTCCATGTTGTAAACCTTTATTTGGTTAGGTATGTGGAAAGTCTATATTAACTGAAGGCTGAATAAATATCTTTAGATATTTAACAAATATAATTGTCATTGTGATTTTCTTCCAAACATTGTGATTTTGGTTCTTGCTTCTAAATTTCAATCTCAACATTTTATTATGTAATGGACTTGACAATTGTATTTGAGTTTTCTTTCTTAAACTCAATTTGACTGGAAGTATGGGGTGATTTTAAGTACAATAATGGTTTCAATATGATATACATTAGGGATACAATAAATAACTAGTATTGCTAATTAAAAATATGTACACATGAAATAAATATTTGTAGTATTTGTAGTGCGTAGTGTAAATGCAATAAATACCCATCTTAAAAATAATCTTTGTGGCAGTAAAATATTTCCCCTCCTATCTATTATCTGGTCAGTGTCCTCGTCAGAAAGTGGCCTCCTTTTCTGACCTAATAAAAATGACCTCTAAAAAGTACATCCTGTGCCCCAGCTACCTTCTCTCTTCTGCGGAGCGCCGGACCTACTCCTCGGTGATGTAGCTGGTGGCCCCGGGTGCGTAGGCGAACACGAACTGAAGGACCTGCTGGTGCAGCTCCTCCAGGGCAAAGTCCCGTCTCTGCAGAGACTCCAGGTCATGGAGATCACAGGGAAAGACTGCGTCTGGTGGAATAACAAGCGCAGAGACCCCTGCACTCCCATAGCGCGCACACACACACACATACACAGAGAGAGCCCATAAGCGCACAAACTAGGTGGACTGCTTTAAGACCAAGGCCTACCGATCATACTGATCTCATATTAGGAGTAGGTTTTTTTTAATTTTTATACTTGGGAACTCACGTTAAACACACTATTAATGCAATAAATGTAATAATTATTTGCATTAATTATTAAATAATTATTTAATGATCAATATTATTATTATTTAAAAAAAACATTTTCTGGGCAATGGAGAAAATGCAAAGCACAAGCTGTACAGTGAGGAGAACATGTATTTGATACCATGCTAAAGTTGACTAAAAAGAGGAATATAAAATCATCATTTGACAATTGATCTTAATGTCTTAATTCAAAAATTGAGTAAAAATAAAACCGCTAACTACCCCAATTTTCTTTGTGAATGAAGAATGTTTCGTAAATAAATAAATGTTCTTCCTAAATGCTAGGGGGAAGGAAGTATTTGACCCCCAATGTAACCCTATGGGAATTTAACACATAGGGTTAACATTGGGGCAGGCAGATTTTTATTTTTTAAGGCCAGCTATTTCATGGATTCAGGTTATTATGCATCCTGATAAAGTTCCCTTGGCCGTTGGAATTAAAATAGCCCCACGTCATTACATACCTTTCACCATAGCGAGAGATTGGCATGGTGCTTTTTGCAGTAGGCCTATTAGCCTGTTTGATGCTCATTGAGCTCAATGCAAATCAAACAGGCTAATAGGCCTACTGGAAAAAGCACCATGCCAATCTCTAGCTATGGTCAAGGGTATGTGATGATGTGGGGCTATTTTAATTCCAAAGGCCAAGGGAAATTTATCGGGATGCATAATATCCTAGATCCATGAAATAGCTGGTCTTTAAAAATAAAAATCTGCCTGCCCCTATGTTAACCCTATGTGTTAAATTCCCATAGGGTTACATAGGGGGTCAAATACTTCCTTCCCCTAGCATTTAAGGAAAACATTTATCTATTTACGATACATTCTTCAATCACAAAGAAAATTGGTGTCCTTGGCGGTTTGATTTTTACTCATTTTTTAAATTAAGGCATTAAGATCAATTGTCAAATGATGATTTTATATTCCTGTTTTAGCATGGTATCAAATACATGTGCTCCTCACTGTATGTGTGCAAGTCAGAGCTAATACTCCTGGTAGCATCTTACTATAGTGCAGTGTCCCCTAATCTCTTGACACTTCATCAGCCCTAATTAAAATGGCAGGCAATGCTCAAAGTATGCAATCAAACTTAAACTAGTGTGATCACTATGTAAAATCTATTTACTAAGTTTCACTACTATTTATTGGTTAAATATTATGAGCAAGATCCTAGGCTCAAACACCATTGGGTAAGCATCCGTGGCCTACTGGTTAGGGCTTCGAGCTTGTAACCAGAACTCGAGCAAGGCACCTAACCCTTCACTGCTCCCCGAGCGCCGCTGTATGAAGGCAGCTCACTGCTCCGGGTTAGTGTGTGCTTCACCTCACTGTTTGTTCACTGTGTGCTGTGTGTGTTCACTAATCACGGATGGGATAAATGCAGAGACCAAATTCCTTGCATACATTCCTAAGTATACATGGCCAATAATCCCGATTTGATTTGATTTGATCATGCTCACACATGCCATACAATACTGTATCTTTGGTTCATGTACACTTTGCATGTCATTTAAATGAGGGCCTGTTAAGTATAAACTACAACCTTCTATGAACTTGTCTAACATATATCTATAACATGCCTGACCATTGCATTAACCTAGACCAGTGGCTCTCAAACTGTGGTACGGGTAACACTGGTGGTACGCCACATGACGAAGACAAGACGAAATAATCACTTCAAATGATATAAAAATTGTTAAATTTAAACTAGTTTTTATCTTTCTTGGGAAAAAAATCAATGCAAAACAATATGTACAATGTGAAATATATTTCAATTGGCCTACGGAACTGTATTTTAATGCTGGTTAAAATGGTGGTACTAGTCAATTGTTTTCTGAGGTGGTACTCATTGTGAAAAGTTTGAGAACCACTGACCTAGGCCTAAAACCACACAAAATGTATGTTACAGTGTGTTTCAGGGAAGGGGATGATTTGGGTCTCACCATGCCTCAGTGTGATTGAGTTCTCACAGAGCAGTACAGCAATGAGGGCATCTTCCTCCATAACCCGGTTCCTTAGGCTCAGCTTACTGTGTGCCTCAGCCAGTGCAATCCTGAAGCCAAAGCCAATTCAGAGAGCCAAGCTGAATGACTGTTAGGAGTCCTCATAAACCTCAGGTTACAGTAAACCCTGCTACTGCTTCCTCGCGTCCTGACCTCCGCTCGGCTTCACACACATATACAACGGCCATCAAAAAGCAACTGGTTCCTGTCTCAGTATAATCTGACACAACACTGAAAGGTTTTTCAAAACATTTTGCAAGGCAACATAAAAAATTGGCCTCACTTGACATTTCTTTGGATGAGAGTTGAAAGGAGAGGGTGAAAAAGTAATACATTTGGTGGATGACTTATAAAACAACCCCATCTAGTGGCTACATAAAGTATCACAAATTAATACTCAAACCGATTTGAGCAGTCTCTCCACAGATTGTGACTCTTCATCCCAATTGTCCCCACTTAAGGTCTTGCGGTGTATCAAGAAATTCAGGGTGTTGCTATATTGAATGTTATACCATACATTACAGACCTGAAATTCTACTTCTGCTTTATACCTTATGGAAAGTGCCCAGAGGTCTTTAAAAAGTACTACTGTATCATAAAAGTACAATAAACACACTGAACACACTGCAACCATTCTGCAACACTTACAGTAGTTTGATGGAGGCAACTGACACAGAGGAGCCTTGCGTGGTGTCGGAGCGAACTCTACGGCTGGCCATGTAGTAGCCATGTATCATCTTCTCTGCTTGTGGGCTCATCTCCACCTGTAGACTCCGCGCAAAGGCCAGGAGCTACGGAGATGACAGAGAGGAGGACTGAGAGCCCAATCTCAACTCTATACAACTCCATTTTTATTGTAATGCCTTGTATAAAAGATTCAACAATAGACATAGGCCTCATAATGACAAAGTGCAAGGTCTAAACGAAGCTAATTTAATCCCCAGGCAATATCTGTTTGCTAATTTGAGCATGAGCAAGATCCTAATAGGTGGGTCAGCTCCATGATCCTCGTGAAGACACTTTGCCTGTTGCCAGTCATCAAAATGAGGGCCCACTGTCTCAAAGTGTTTTGCTGAGCTCAAAGCCACTCCCATCTCTGTCCACCTGTACCATTCTGTACACCAGCTAGGAGCAGACTCAGGACCGGACCTGGCCCTGATAGGAATACAGTGATGTTTTCATTGTCTTCAAAGGTTACTGTACCCTGTTATTACATAGTATTACTTTGCTTTCAAAACAATGGTGTGTTAAGCTGCTGGAAACACACAAGAGCATGCGGTCGCCATGTTATTGGTTCTACTAATCTAATTGTAATGGAACAGGAAGGAAAGTATGTAAGAGCTTCCTCCTCTTAATTCCTAATTTATGATCCCTGCTATGGCAATGGATCTCCTATTCAAACAGGAAGACTGCGGCCCAAACGCACGTCAGGCTTAATCAGTAGTGGCTTCTGCTCATTAGTCACTGCAGCCGTAGGAAATGCAAGGGGTCAAGCCGAACAGGATCATCGAAAGTCAGGAATTCTTTTTCCATTTGCCTGCCACATGTCTGTGGTCTAACGTTACCTCTTTGTAGTCTTGTGTGGTAAACTGCATGCAGGCTGGGTAGAGAGGCTCCCCTGGCTGGATGGCTTGTCTAAGAGTGTGCACCGTTATTGGGAGAGAGACCTGATCTCCTCCAAGGTCTCGACACTGAACCATCAGGCCAAACGTCTCGGCTACCTGAGGTGGGACTGAACCGATCTCCTACAGGGTGGAGCAGATAGATTTCATTGCATCAAAAACTGTATGAATTGTAGTGATCAATAATTTCCAATTATGCCTTTCACAAAAACATACCAGACATCATTGTGAGTGTACTAGAGGACTCATGTACCACAGGACTTTTTTTCAAGGGGAAGTGACTGTGATTGTCTATGCTTTTGTCTGTGGCTAAATTAAGCCTTGGGTGTTTGCATTAGTGAGAGCTATTAGGCCCCTCCTGAAGAGTGTGTCTATTGTGTCCACTTCCTGTATCAGAATGTCTCCTAAATATGGACCATGAGGTCAGAGCGAAAGCAAGCCTCTGGAACGCAAACTATGTCATCTTGAAAAGTGTTAACTTTTGAAAAGTAGGACGTGGTGCGTCATTGAAATGTGCTTCGACATAACAGTCTGAAAGCATTGTTTGGCTTCTTGTCCAATCATGTCCATACATCCAAGCCAAGCATGAAAAATATCCTTCACTGTTGGACTGTTGAAGTGACAACAATGGGATCAGCACAACGGAAAGACACAAAAACGGAAAGACATGACAAGGAAGCATTTTTCAAACGGTGGAAACACAGTTGGAAATTTATCACAACATAACCATATTGCAACTATCTAATATTATATAAAATGGCATTCAACATACAGTATTGTATATCATACATTCTCATCCACATTACCATTACACCACATTATACATGCTTCACACTGCAGAAACGATATGACAGACTGCTTTATAGAGAATGACCTCGCTCCACATTCATACACTGCCATTCAAAGGTTTGGGGTCACTTAGACATTTCCATTCCATTCCTTTATAGACAGAATACCAGCTGAGATCAGTTGCATTGCTTTTTTTTCAGGGCAGCAGTTTTCAGACTACATTATGCGCTTACTATATTACAAGGGGTTCTCCAATGTTTTCTCAGTCAGCCTTTTAAAATGATATCAGATTAGTAAACAGAATGTGCCTTTGGAACATTGAATGAATGGTTGCTTACAATGGGGATCTGTATAATTATGTAGATATTGCATTAAAACTCAGCCATTTCTTTCCACAACAGTCATTTACAACATTAATGATGAAAAAAAGGACATTTCCAAGTGACTCCAAACTTTTGAACGGTAGTGAATATAATCCTATGACCTTACACAAGAAAATTCTCTGTGTGTATTATATTCCTGCTAAATTGGTTAAAACCAAAATTATAATTCCTGAATATAACATAATGGCATTTAAATGTAATATATATCTAAATACAAAATTAGTCAAGACCAGCTGTGGTGCTCGGGACAGATACTGTAGCCTGAGAGAGGATCCGATGCAGGCCTACCACTGAGCCCAAGGCTACGGTGTCGTTCTTGGCTGACTTCTTTGAGGTAGTGGCCGTGTTGGCCAACGCCCAGAAGTTACACTGCAGGGGGAAGGAGAGTTGCTGGTCTGAGTCCTCTCCGTACTTCTTCCCAGGAATGAAGACGGACACTGCCCTGCCTTCCAGGCCTATGGTAAGATCAGGAACAGGAAAATGGCTCGAAATAGCTAGTGGCATAGATCCACAGCAACCCAGGGATCATGGATCTATACTTATCCCAGAAGACAGAAATAAACAATGGTCTGTCCTCTCATGGTATCACTATTTAATTCTATTGTTCATATTCTGTGATTATTTCCTTAAAGGAATGGTTTTACATAAGGCCTGATTTACACTGCCAATTTTGCATAATGACTCATTGTGTTCCAAATTGATCACACTACATAAAACCCTGCTTACTATGACACCATCATATATAAACCTCACTAAACAAGGTTGGGTTCTGATTGAGTATTCATCATTGACTATCAAGTTACCTTCTTTAGAAATTACAAGGAGGCATCTAAGTGCCCTTAAGTACCTGACTGGAGGGCATCCATCTTGTCCTTTCTGTAGATGCTGAGATCACCTAGTAGGCACACCCCTCCAGTGGCCAGCAGGGCAGAGCCGGCGTGGATGTTTGCTGTGCCAACGCCGTGCTCGTCCTTCGACAGCAACGAAAACAGCTCTCCTGTAGTGTGGTGGCGGACACCACGTGCGGCCAAGGCTAGACTATACGTCATGAGTCTGAAGTACACAAGCAAACAAGTGCACCCTTCATGACAGGAGCTCATCCATACAGCTTTAAGTCATAATAAAGCTAGTAGTGTTCCAGTGTCTGATTAGAATGGAAAGTCAGTCAGTTTCTGTCATATTCATGGTATCCATTCAGTGTTTACTAGCACTGGTCTGTCTGTCTGTCTGTCTGTCTATCTACATATCTACCTCCCTCCCTATCTATCTATCTATCTATCTATCTACGGTATCTATCTATCTATCTACCTAGTCATCAGTCTACCAAACTCAGTGTTGGTGTTTACAGAACCTGTCTATGATGAGAGTATCGCTGGTAAGTGCCAGCACATCCAGCCACGTGTGTGAGTCCAGGTCTGTGTCTCCGCTATGAACCAGGCTCAGCAGAAGACCCAGCTTCAGGGTGGTGTAGAGGCCTGGTGGAACCACCTGGGCAGCGAATGAGTTGGTCACCACAGCAGAGAACTTCCATGGAGACCCGCCCATGGACGTAAACAAAGCCTGGAAGTTTTTACTGACTTTGCAGGGATCTGGGTAATATACAAATGAGAATGAAGGGCTAGAACCTCATTTGATACCATTATCCCAAGTTTACCCTAACACTTCTGAATATAAAGAAACAGAAATATATTATAACATAAGGACAACAAAGTTAACCTAGCATAACCAGTGAAAGCTGATTTGGGAGCAACTAACAGGCAGAGCAAGGCTACAGACTATTGGCTTAGACTACCGTAATACTGAATTATTAACTTGTTTAGCAATATGCACAGAAAATAATTGGCCTAAATAAATAAAATAGAGGAGGTAGAGTGAGAATGTCATGTCATCAGGAATGCTAAAATGGGTCCTTACTCTCTGGCGTCCACGGATGAACGCTGCTGGCCTCCACGCTCCAGGTGACAGTGGGCCACTGGTGGACGTGCGCCGGAATGCCCACCACCCTGTAGAGCCGCCCGATTCTCATGGAGTTGCACAGTTCATCTAATCATTAAGAAACTAAACAATAACAGTCCAGGGGAGAGTTGTTCTTCGCTGATTATTTAACAGCCGGTCATGCCACCTAGCGTGGCTGCCAAAAGAAACACAGCGTGGTTTCGTGAACAAAGATCTCACTATGTGCACAGCTAGCTAATGAGTGTTCCTTACCTTTTCTAACATATATGTTTAGTAACTGGAGCCAAATGTATTGAATTCCTCTCTTAGACTGGGTCAACAGAATATGCTAATACTGGCACCGAGAATAGACAGGCCCCCACGAGACCTGACTGGACAATATTATTGGAAGGGACAAGAACACTCAATATTACACTGGGGGCAACTGCGTGGCAGCCAGCTCCAGATTCTATTTATTTGAAGTCTCTAAAAGGCGCTGTGTCTAAAAAGTTCATTTAAAAGAATATGGAGTAAATCGCAGACCTTTTTCTTCCAACCCCAAAGTAGTTTACCTAATTGTGTTCACCCAAAAGAATTTCATGTCTCCCAAGAATTTTGGAGCATTTGAAGTGGTGAGCAAACGAATGGGATTTTCAAAATGACATTTACCAGTAAAGCCGCTAGACTTCAATGAGCCTGTCTGCACGGGAAGTGTACCATAACAAAAGACTTCCTGCTGAATGCATCTCACATGGAAAACTAAAACCTAGTGACATCCCCCAAACACCAGTATTGACAAGTACAGAAATTCAGCTGTAGACAGATACCTCTCAGGAACAGGGTGACAGACTGATATCTGAGCGAGGAAGGTGGGTGAACTCCCAGCACATCCAGTGCATCAACATGTATCAGTTCCACCAGCTGCTTATCTGTAACAGTAACAGAACATTTCCCACTGTTCTCCATCTCACCACTCATGCCTAAATCAACACTTCAGCTTTAACGTGCACACACTTTCTTTTGAAATGTGGCCTGCTTAGATTGGCTCATTTAACGAGCTGTGTCCACTAGGTGCTGGACCAGACTGGCTCACCCCCCAGCACTCTAGACTTGACGTCCTCTTTCAGTGGCGAGGAGCAGAAGAGGCAGGTGAAGCCGCTCCTGACTGTGGCCGTCTCTGTGGCCCCTGGGGCGTGCACTCGAATGTGATGAAATCCTGTAGATCACAGGAGCCAAGATCCATCAGTGCTGAGACCAAGAAAGTTGTATAAAAGAGAAAAATGTGTATCAGGGGAATCTATCATGTGCTTGGCCACTGTCAAGGTGAGCGATCCAGGTCAAATAAATACATTAATGAAGCCCCTACTCAAACATGTCTACATAGTGTATTCAAGAGAAAAACCACTCTGATAGATCTTAGTCTTAGCTTCATATTCAATCATTGGTCGAGAATGATACCTTCAGCACCTAAACAGTCCTCATTCGAACAAAGGAACCGAGCCCCCTGTGTGTATTTCGTGACCCGTGTCATGGCAATTACAAGGCCTTCCATGGCCATGGGTCGCATTGGCCCATAGCCCCTTGGAAACTCGCAAAGATTCAGTTGATATTTGGGAAACGGGGGCAGGTGAGATACTTTCAAGACAACATTTACCTGAGAAAAGAGAGAAAACTGCTCTCATATTGACATTTTAGAACTGAACCCCAATAATAACCATTGACATAATACAATTGGCCCCAATGATTACCTGACTCTCCGTATGAATGTGGTCCAAAAGTGACAGTGTTTTAATGGACAAAAAGCAAACCTGGATGATTGGAGAAGACACATTTGAATTGTCAGAACAGTGAGACCACACGTAACATATGTGACCTTGAATACCAGCTGGGCTAACGTTACTCACCGACCGAAACAAGGCTCTGGCTCTCAGCGGGTCATGTAAAACAATGTCCCCTAATCTGCCATCTAGTTCAATCAGGTCGGTGGGGTTCACATGAAAACTGAAGCGATACACTGCATCCCTCTGAGGGGATTCTACAGGGCATGTCCAGAAAAAAAACAGGTAAGTTCGTTGGCGTGGTATTATCTTTTCACACATTTCATGTGATTCAAGAATTTACCAAGAATTAAATCACAAGTAACGTTAACACAATTAACGCAGAATGCTATGAACTTATTCGCCAGCCAGTAAAGCTAACAATAACAGTTAGCTAAATTATCAAAATTCTCTGTCAAATTGTCAAAAGTCAGTTCATCTTACCTTTGAATGATTTGCAGTCATCTAAAAGCTGTTGAAGCCCACCAGTTCTGTCTAAATACGATACTATTGCTTCTTTCATAGACAGAATATCCTCCATTATCATGTGTTACTGTTACCCTGGTTTTCCCCAGACACTCTGGATGTCTTGCTTGTAGCCTGTGCACGTGAAGCTAAAGTACACAAAGCTACAGTTCCACATCAAACTTCAGGACATTGATAAAAACCAGACCCATATAAAGAGAAACAATCCAAAGAAACATTTATTGAAGACAGTATTTTACAGCTTGAGGGTAAACCACCATAGGCCACAGCCTACTAAACGTACTTTATTTATTTATTTTAAAGAAAGAAACAAACAAAACAGAAATACAGGAGCTTTTGGGAAGGGTCACTAAACAACTGTATGGTATTATTATAACTTCTTTTGTGATTGTAACAGACCACACATAGGCTAGGCTACGCTACAGCTGCATTTTTACATGGTCCCCTTGCAAATCCAACTCTGTAACTTTACATCTCAGATGAGTTCTGTACAAAAGTGCTCATATTTTCAGTAAGCACAAAATATCAATTAATTTCGTGTTTTGAAAAAAGGTCAAAATATATATTCATACTTCCATTTATAGGCCTATTCAATTTCCAATATAAACAAAATCATAAATTGCATATGTTATATTAACATACATTTACATATTGCCTTGGCTAGGGCATATAATCTTGGGGTGAGGGGCAAACAGAATGGTCCAGCCCATTTTATAGTTAAATTTTTATATTTTTTAACATTTCAGAGATGATCATATTACCAAAATGGAATTCATATGAAATATTTTCATCAATATGAAATAGGCTAGCCTATTCAATTCAGAAGATGTTAGGACTTCTTTGCTGTAGGGTTCAATTCATGGGGGGGAGGGGGAAAGATTAACCATGGGAAATAATTTTGGACAAAGCCAAAAAAAAAAGAAAAGAAAAAATAGATATCAGGTAAGTCAATCGATTTAAAAAATATAACTCTGTTATTTGAGAAATAAAAAATAAACATTTGAAACACACTGTGTCTCAAACCATTCACTCATCTCTGCTTTAGTTATCAAGTGCTCACATCTCGAGTCCATCCTCCTAATCAAAAAATGCTTCCCTTATATCCAAAGGAATGATCTACAAGCAAGGCAATTATTACAAAGGAGGCCGTAGAGCCTGGTTCAACACAGCACACGTTTTCCAGAATTCCAGTTCTCTCACAGGAATGAGTCATCGGAAGGTGGGGCATAAGAGAACCCCAGGAAGGCGTCATCAGCCTCCATAACACTGGCGTTGACAATGGAATGCTCGGTGGAGTAGCAAACAGAGTTGGGGACTGTTTCGTCCGTGAACTCTGGGTCAAAGTTAGTGAGGTCATACGGAGAATCCTACAAAAGAGAACGAATATTCAAAACGTTTTCTGCATCGTCACATATACATTTGTGCTGACTCTGATTTGATCAACATCTACATGAACCTACCACATTAGGGTTGAACGGAGGTGAGATTTTTTTCTGCTCCAGGTCATCCCAATTAATGGATGCAAAGAAGTTGTGTCTTTTAACTTCATTCTGAAAGACAATAAAGTATTTTTTTGAATGAGAGGTTAATATGACTAAATACACTTTGCTTTTTTTTACTTGTCAGGTTAAATAATAGACCACAATATCACAGCTGAATTTCCTCCGTCAAGAGCCTCATTAAAAGAAATTCATAAACAACATGAATCCTTCTTGGCTAACCCCCACCACCCAACTCTCACATGTATAATTTACTGCTAATGTCTCCCAAGCTAGTGGTGGTAGGCTACACGTTATTCACACTAGAGGGAGACATCTGTGCGACTGCACTCAACAGTGTGAGACGGACGCAAGCACTTACAAAGTCGTCCCTGTAGCCCAGCCTCCTGGTATGGTCCTTCTCCAGCAGCGCCTGCAGCATTGACCAGGCAGTCGGAGAGGCTCCTGGCCGCATCAGCAGGTCCTTGTGGAGTATGTTGTCATACATCTCGTGGGTGTCTCTGCTGTAGAATGGAGGCTAATCAAGAGAAAGATGATCATTTATAATGTATAAATATAAATGTCACACTGTCCTATTTATTATTAATTAATTTTTTTTTATTTTTTTTTTTTATTCAGAGTTTATCACACATCACATACATTCTTAAAAATAGCCACGCCACAATACATATTTATTGTATACTGAATCAGCATTGGCATGAGTCATCAGTTTTTTTTAATCATAAAATGCATTTAAAAATAATTTTTTAAAAAAGTCTCATTTGAACAAGAATTGAAATTCAAGTTTAAGAACATACCAGGCCAAACAGCATCTCGTATAGCACCGAACCAAGGCACCACCAGTCCACTGTGTTATCATATGGCTGCTTCCTTAATACTTCAGGGGCTAGATACTGTTCATGCATGGGGCACACAATTGCACAATATTACATTCATTAAATAGGTCTGTAAATATGCCTAATACATTTCTGCGTAGATCATTAAAATGCTTACATTATGCACAGACTAACATGCTTGCTATTCAGTCCAAAATGGATTGAGGGGGAAAGTGTAAAAAGACTTACACTTTTTTGACAGGGAATTCACATGAAATCACAAGGAACAAAGTACTGTGAAACAGGAACAAAACAGATATTTACCTCTGGTGTCCCACAAAACGTGGTTGTTGTATCTGCTTGGGAAATGCCTTCCTTGCACAATCCAAAGTCCGTTAAGACTATATGTCCCTAATAAAGACGGCAGACAAGACATTTTCAAAATCACATTATACCACACAAGCCACTCATTCACTTCCTAAGAAAAGCAGAGAAAATCATTTGTTGACGAGGAATGCAGGTCCACACCAACTCCCTCATCCCACTCCACTAGCCTGAGATAAGCATTACAACACAGAAATCAAAACTCTTTACTAGAACATTATTGTAGGGCCTACAAACTATTTTATTTGGCTACAGAATGGTACAGTTTCAAGGTGCACTAAGCCGCATTCTCATTTAGAGGTCAAAGTGTTGGAATCTTAGACTTACAAAACAGATTACCTTCAGCTAGACTTCATAGGGGGCAATATTACCAACTGCTGACATAAGGGATTTTGGAATGTAGGTGTAACAGGTACTCATATCCGTCCCTTGAAATCTGAGCCCAGAAAATTCAACTAAATACATAATCTGATACCAGAACTACGACTGGCTTCAGAGGGAGGGAAATCTTACTTGGTAGTCCAGCAGAATATTCTCTGGCTTCAGATCCCTGGAGAGACACAGACCATTTTGTTGGAGCAACATACTTAGGCAGATAACAACAATGAATTCTTAGGGGCATAGCCATGGCCCTCAGTGTAAACATAATTATCCATATTTCCATTGGAATTTCTGTGCAACATATTATGATGTGAAGTCTTTACTTTTAAAAATATTGAAGATTATACAACAGATATCCTACTTGAAGAAAATGTTAATTCAGTTCAGCCTCATAAATAACAGAAAGCATGATTTCAGAAGGTGTATGACTTAATGTTAACAGACCTACAAAAATGTGCAGTTACATCTCTAATGCGCTGTTGTATTCCCTGTATCTGCACAACACAACCTATTCCAAATAAAAATTGTGTGAGGAGCATTTCCACCTACATTAAGGTCTATCGAAGAAATAGTTTGCCTACTATAAGTCTATCCAAGGAACTGTAAAATGTTTATGACTGGCAAAATGAACATGAATGCAACCAGAGAAAGCATAGGGTCAATGTTCACTTACATGTGAATGTGACAAGAAAGCTGGGGCAGTTCAGCATAAGAGCTACATTACTGAACTAACTGAACGTTAAGACATTTTCCAAAAATAACCGTTAACTAAATTTGGCCAACATGAACGGAAAAGATCTTTTGAGGTGGCATGTGCACTGTGTGCACTCTAAAGAAATTGTGCTCACGTGTCAGTTATTCCACAAAAATGAGCATGCTGTTGTAACTGATGACATTAGCAAAGACCAAAATTGCCATGACCAATAGGAGTACAGAAGGCACTTCAAAGAAATGGTTACGTTTGGAATGTCCAGTAAAACATTTTTGGCTGGCCAATGTGAAAAGGAAATTGTATGGATAATTGAGAAGAGGCATGTTGCATTTAATTCCATGCACATAAATAGTGAACTAGGGGAAAGGCCGCCAGCAAAAATTTGGCAAACTTGTATGACCGTATGAACTATTTTTGTAGCAGGTCATCTAAATGGGAAAGAATCAAAAGAAGAAATACCTGTAAACAATATTGAGAGAATGCAAATAGCCGAGGGCACTTGCTATCTCTGCGATGTAGAACTTTGCTCTAAGCTCAGGGAAGGTCCGCTCTTTTTGCAGATGGAAGAACAGCTGCAACCAAAAAGAACACATTATATTAACCTACAATTAAGACTTTAGGTATTACAGCAGATAAACAGATGAACCGGGCACAAAGGAAACGGCACTCTCTTGTAGCCAAGAGACATCTGGACATCCCATCAATAAGGGGGGATGGGAAGCATCACTTGTGAGAGACTGAGATGCACTTTTTAACCTGTTCAGTTAAATTCACTAGATGCCAAAAGAGTGCCAAACCCTTTATTAAACTAGAGTGCTGCTTTCCCCAACAACATCTAAGATGGTTTCCCATCAGCCAGATAAACAAAAAAATTAGACAAGGCCCTCACAAAAAAAAAAGAAAACAGTTCATCAACACGATCAGCACTCTGCTAAACTAGCCCACTGAGAACCACACAGGTCTCATGGTCAATCATACTTGGGGATGGTTCCCTGGGATGATTATAGTGAACCAGAGCTGTTATAGGCAAGTCTCGACTCGGCTGCCATCTTGGCAATGCCTCCACTCAGCTATTTTGCGGAAACGAGATCAGCCTCCTATCTAAATGAATGGAAAGAGACTCAATAAAATAAGACAAATAAACTGGCCAAACATGCCTTTGAAGTAAACATCTGGAATCACTTTTTAAATCTGACGTTAAAAGACATAAATATTTACTTCCTGGTGCTGGAGGTGATGTACTACTCTTATCACCACATTACAGCAACCTTAGTTATTTGTAGTGCAAGGCAGGACATCAAGTTGAAGATGCGCTTTCTTACATGTTACGGACTCTGCATTAAGTTTCTTCCTTAATGTTTCGCCTGGCAATACAGTGTCCAGCAGCAAAATGACAACCGACAAAAACAACAATCACCCCTCTGGCCAGCAAAGTCTGCAGGTACCAAACCTGCACCCTGACCATTCAAAAGAGAATAAAGTCCGGGACTTTCCTTTCCACAGCAAGGATTTAAAATGACAAAGAAATAAGGTTTGTGCTTAAAATGATTGAGAAAATGATCAAAAACCACCCAGTGGCAAATCACAAAACCCAGTCTAGAGTGATGACCTGTCAGAGACTGAAATGAAACATTTGTATCTGATGCACAGCATTCGCTTATGGCGCAAATGTGGTCAGAACTCTTCAAATTCAAGTGGAGAAATTCCTCTTCCTCTTTTTGAACAATAAAGAAATTATATTACACTTCAAAAAATGGAAGAACTAAAACTAACATGAAATAGTTTATTATCTGCTTTTGCAGAGGCCTGTGTAGTCATTAAATGTTAGTCAGTTAGATGCACTCAAAAAAATAACCTTGTGATCTTGTTGAAAGAAATATGAGCAGTTGTGCTTTCTAACAACTCATTGCAACACAGAGCAAGGACCATCAACTGTTCAAAATTAGTCAGTCTTTGTCCAGAGTGGTTTTCCTTGTGCCTTTTAATCTACTTAGCTAGCCACATGCGACTTTGTGGACTGCCCTGTATGAGCAGAAAATTGACCTTCCAAAATGAATGACAAGCCAGATGTCAGTCATTTGCCAAACTAACTGGCAGAACAGCTTCTTGTGGTTTTATTGTGCCCAAAGCCAACCCTCTTTTAGATAACATGCAAAGGCATGCATTGCCCACGAGTTTAAAAGTACTCACTTCTCCACCGTTGACGAAATCCAAGACGAAGTACAACTTGTCTGTCGTCTGGAAGGAATAATGCAAGCCAACCAGGAAGGGGTGCTGCACATTTTTCAACAGTACATTGCGCTCAGCCATGATATGTTTTTGCTAAAGTTCACAAAAGAGAAAACAACAGATGGATGGTATATAAGAACATGAAGGAGAAACAAAAGTGTACAGAACATTTTTGAGAAAAATAGCCGTTTACCTCTCTCCTGTTTAAAATGACCTTTTTCTGAAGAACTTTGATGGCGTAATACTTCCCATCTCGTTTCCGTTTTGCAAGTAGAACCTTCGTGGGAAACGCAAGGAGTGGGGAATGTACATTAGCTCCAACAATGAAACAAAGGGAGATATGAATTTGGACGCTTAATTCTTGTATTGCCGAACTCTCATTTCTCATTTGGGAAACCCCAATACAGAACTAAAACTGTATCCCTAGCCATACTGAACTCAATCAAGAGATTACATTGTTCCTGTTTGAGCTGCATTTGCTGTCTGCACATTAATTATCTTTTTTTTCTCGAATAACTATAGCTAATATAATTTTTTTTTTTTATTAAAGTTGTTCTGCACAATATAAGCCATTTGCCATTAAAACTCCATGAGACATAGTCCCCAACAGTCCATTCCGTCAATGTGCAATGACTGGTTAATATCCACACATTTATTTATATAGGCTAAATATAAATCGGCGACCCAAATGCATTTCAGTCTCCTGATTTCCATAGGAAAACATTTTGCTTGTAGTCCAATCTGGTTGTATGGACAACGTTTGGATGAACATACCTTTCCAAAACTTCCTTTGCCAATGACTTTCAAGAAATCAAAGTCACTGGGTTTTGCACTAAGGAAATGAAAACAAAATACAGTTTGCAAATCACGGTGACATCTTGGACATCTTGGTCTGACACATACTACAGTAGATGCAGGGTTATAGTATGTTTGTCCTATAATAACATATTGAATACTAATTACAGACATGCTCTTCCAGAAAATGCAGATAACACCCACGTGTACACATAAAATATTAACTGACTTGACTATAAGATTACTTAAAAACATGAAAGGGTGTCATACTTACTGTGGATTTCCAGATGGACCCAAGTTAATATTTCTGGAGGTAGTGGTGTTCTAACAACAAAAAGACCCTATGTAAGCATACTCATGCTTGCTACAACATACATAAAAAAAACAGCAATAATGTTTTGTACTCATCCTAGATTGGTTGAAATAATTCCAAATTCTGTGACAGACAGTATAGATTTAATTTAATTTGATTCTTATTTTCATTAGATTGACAAACCTTTTCATCCTCATCCTCTGAGGCATCTGAGAAGTGTTTGAATTTGTCCATCTGAAGGAAAGCTCGCACATCAGGACTGTGTGTTTGAGTGAGCAAGAGAAAAAAGGATAAAAAAAAGTCACAAGTTAGACGTCTGACTTTGACTAAAACAAAGCCGCTGCTGTTAGAAGTCTATACAGCCCACAGCCACCGGCTACCACAAGAGGATGAACAGAACTGATTAGATATCATATTAGAAAAATCACAGGAAAGGGCATTAGAAGAAGTGTAAAGTAGTTTGCATAATCTTTGCAAGTTGATGGAAAATTTAATTTTAAGATTATCTTCTGTATGGCTGATGATTAGATTTCACATGTGAATAGTAATATGCATGAGATGTACTGCATAACTAGCCAATGCACTCACTGGTTGCTGAGCTGCGGATGGGACACGATTCGCTGGATGAACTCATTTAACCCCGTCCTCCTTTGCTTTATAAACTCTGGAGAAGTATCCGATCAGTCATCATTTTGTTTATTCATTCAGAATAAGTGAATTTATGAAAGCATAAGTTAATTCAAAAGGAGTCTTTGTTACTGCCCATTCATTAATCTCTGATTCATAAGGATACCTCAATTGAAAGTTTCATGTGACACCAAATATTCACTTATTTCATAATAGGGTGTATGTATTCTCTTAAGGGAACAAGTCATCTGATGTGTTGTTCCTTCCATGTGTATTGTCAATGGCATTCTAAAATTACAATTCAGATGTACATGGCAGATGTACGCAAAACTTATGAAAGAAATGTGCTCCCATTTGAACTGCTTTGGGGGTGGGGGGGGGGGGGGGGGGTAAATTGCATTTGAAATAGTTCATTGTCATGTTATTACTTTCTTATGATTTAATTTTAGTCAAATTGACTTAAAATCCCATTTCACCGCAATGAGCAAAATTATTGTACAACTGCCTGAAGGCTAAAACAGCAAAAGGGGTTCTGTTATGTTGTACCATTTCAATCATCCCACAGAACACAAATCCAAACCAAAGAAAGAAGACACAGACATGACTTCATTACGCTGTGAATACCTGGATCAAAATTGTCTCCAAATATCCTCTTGGCAGGGATCTTCAAGTTCAGGGAAGGAAACTGTTTTTTCAACTATAAAAATAACATGCAATGATTCATGAAGAAACAGAAAGCCTCCTTCATAATTGACACACAGCCATCATTATTTCACAATTGCATGACACATTTTTGAGTTTGTTCCAGTACTCCTCTCAGAATGCCTATCCTCACCCTCTCTCCTTTTAAACAAAGCACCATTAATCTTTAAAGTTGCTGTTAATATTTCAATAAAACATGATGTCATTAACTATCCTTTCACTTTCAAAAGAGCATTCAATTGGACAAGGTCAAATGACTTCTTCATAGGGCACATAGTTTTACAGGGATAAGACGATTTAAATATTGGAGGAAATGGGGGGAAAAAGTGTCCCTGTCCCTGAAAAACAGCTTATCTCCAACCAAACTACTGGATTGAGATGCGGAATGCTTTGCTAATTCTGAGCACCAAAAGCCCTCTGTTTGAGCCATCAGGTCATCATTTGAGCTATCAGGTCATGCTTTTACTCACATGATCAGTACAGATAAGAAGAATGTCTGGAAATACAGGTTCCAATAGAGCTCTGCTCAATACTTGTTAGACTTGAACAGGAGCAGTTGCACTTACCGCATTGTACAGCTTATCAAATTCTGTGTATCGCCTGAAGACAAACCATTCATGTCCTTTAACAGTAACCATCACTTTGTAAACCTGGAGAATGGCAAAAAAAGAATTTATGTTTGTTATAGGCTCTTCATGAACCATGAAATCCAACAACCATTTAGCTCATTTTGAATTTGTGCTCCTCATGTACCACCTGGATTTCTACACAAATGATAACATTTGCACTGTAGCACATAGGCTTTTATTCTAGCTAGCCTACAGCAGAGTGCAGGCCTATTTTGTTAACCAAGGCATCGCTGATAACTTGCTCCATCAGTTGAATGACAGAACAACGTAGGAATCTAAGATAACACAACCTGCTCTTTTCCCCACAGGCTCACGAGACAACTGCCGGGGACGGAGATCACGTGTACTCACAGTGTAGCGCTTCTTCTTGTCCCTTTGCTCATTGTGGCAGGGAATGCTGACATTAGGGCAGCTGGATGTCTCCTCCATGCTGCAGAGACCAGCAACTCAAACTCGTTGTGAAACTCGGGGTGTTGCAGCTTCTTCAGTGGCGAGAGGGTTCTGTGACTCTCTGGCGCAGCAGTGTACAGGCAATCTCCATAGTGCCCCTGATGTCTGTAAACAAATGCCAAGGAAAAAACATTGAGAAGTGAGACATTAAAGAGAGAAACAACATAGTTCTAGTTCCCTGAGCTGACCATGTGCTTCAGGCCATTGTCAGAAGCAGCCCGGGTGAGTGGGTGGTTTTAGCCCAACACAAGAGGGAGCGCAGCAGGTCAGTGGTCACGTTCAACCTGCTCACAGCAAGGGGCCTCTGCCTGCACAGCCAAGCACCGCAGCCTCCTCTCCTCCTCACACTGGCTGCTGTGCCTCTACTGTTTTCTTCAGATCATTTATCCCTACCCTATTCTCTCATGTGTCTCCTTTTATTTCTTTTGTGTGTTTTATCTGCCTATTCTCTTTTTGTCTTATTCTCTCTCTCTTCCTCTCGTTCTCTCTCTCTCACACACAGTCTCCATTCTTCCTCCTGTTTGATGCTGATGGCCATCATGGAAGCAAACGGGCATGTTCACCCTTTGCATTCTACCCTGGCTCTGTCCCTTGCCCCAGCACACAACCTCATGCTGGTTTGCTGACATTCTCCTTCCTGCCCTGGTATTTTTAGACCACTTCCACAACTCTTCAAAGAGCGAAACATGCCATGCCATGCCAAGCCAGGTTTGAGCACTCAGCCAGACAGTCAGATGACAGAAAAACAAAGCATCATAATTCTTCTGATCCTTAACGGCATCAAACGCGATTCTGTCAATCATAACCAAGGACTGGAACTATCCATTTTAGAGAGGGCACTCTAAAGGACATGCTTACATTATGTTCTATTGCAAGTCTACTGCAAATGGTGATAGAATAGTGATCAGACGATCAGCCTTTTCTTTTCAAAAGCACAATTATGCTCTTCATACATCAAGGCCTGGATACAGTGCAATTGCATGAAAAACACAAAATGTCACTGTGCTGTGTGGTACATCAGGTTTAGAAAGTTCTACCAAACCCATGGAAGAGTAAGAAAGGTTTCACTTCATTAGCCCATGCGCCGGTTTAAAAACCATAATGTCTGTCCACTGACCACTGGTGACTGAAGAGGCCTTGAGAAAAGCTACACAGAAAAACCCTCCAAAAAGAGTATCTGAGAGAACATCTACGGACCAGCTCCAATCCGCCTCAACATGAAAAAGAAACAATGGCTAGCAAGCGCTTTGACATTCCAGGCATATTTCAGTCTGAAATTAAAAAAAAACTCCCTTAGACCAGCAGGCTTTCACTCGGAATGTAAATATTAAGATACAGTGAGCCACACCTGACTCCTGACGCAGAAACCCCTATGACTCTGGAACACAGCAGAGCTACAGAATTAGTCTGTACCACACACATGGCCTACCATCAAAATGTGAAAATTAAGAAAGTCTTTTGGGTTTCCTTTGCTGTTACACATTCTAACCAAACTCTTGTGACCATAGACATATATACATAGACACCGCATATATATCTATGCTTGTGACCCTTGTGAACTGCTGTCCTAAGTAAGTATACACCTTAAATAAAATGTACAAATATATTGTGAGTAGTCGATCTGTTCACTAATCTGTAACGATAGTATGTTCTGCATTAGATACTGTGAAACAGGGAAAACCTCTACACAATTGTGTACAATGTTTATAAAGACATAATGGCTAAGCTGCTGGTTAGCTTGTCACTCTTAGTCCCTTTACTGTTTGACCACTTTAACTAAAACAAAACTGCTACACTGAAATGAAAGTACTCACCCTTAAAGCAGCTGTAATCTGGCTACCAAATGCCCCACATCCAAATACAGAGGCCTTCTGTGCAATTCATGCAGGCATGACATAAATGGATGTGTCCAAAACAAGAAAAAGAAAAGTTACAAAATGTTGCAAGATGAACTAAAAACCCCACACTCTGTGAGAATATTAGGAGAGGAAGTTTGAGAGTGAACTGTTCCACACCACTGCCTCCACACTGCAGTTCTGAAGTAATGGCCAACCACCAGACTTGACCTCTCGTATATTCTCACAACACTGGCAGACAGGGAGCTGGGCATACAATCACCCGACTGTCTCTGCTAAGCAGCAGAATAAATGGCTGCTGGGTCCCACTCTGCAATGACAGTGCACACACTGACACGGCAAGCCTCCTTGTCTGGGTCCACTACATTGGAAAATGACAGTGTGTGACATAAATAAAGACGTGCAAGAGTCTCTCAACTCTTCACCTGAACATGTAGGAGTATCTGAGGACATACTGGACCCAAACAGTCTTTGTAGCAGTTGAAATGGTGGGTGTGGAAGCCCCCCCCTTCACAACAGCGAGGCTTGTTACAACAAACCACGGGAAGTCCTGAAAAGGGTAATACTATTACCGCAAGTACAAGCCTTAAGAAGGCTACTCACGTGTCCAGAATGTGTCTGAAAGGGGTACATTTTAACTAGTTTGTTAACCAGGGAGACACCATTGCCATCGTTGTCTACAGTGTAAGTGTATTTTCTCCAGTAAACATTGCAGTTATCACTCCTCTAAACTTATCAACTTGATAGTCAGAATACTTTCAGCTAAACAATCTCATCCAGCACTCTCTGAAACAAGTTGTCCAAACCCCTTTACAAGATCCTCCTGCCAACTATGTCTCAAAACTGAGCATGGAAAAATGAAACTATAGTCTGTTTTTGCAAGTCATGTCCAAACTTTCTCAGAGAGACAGCAGACATGAGAGGTTTGAACGTTGAACTTAGGCTATGAAACGTCATGTACCAGACAGTTCGTTCTACAGGAGAAAACATATCCTTTGATGTAGTTGTTGTAGGCTGTAGTTGTAGGCCTATTCCGAAAACTATGGAGTCAATGTTGATGTTGTATTTCTCTCGCTGGTTTCAACTTACAAGACATTGCCCATGAAAGTTCTTGTCCTAGGGACAGAAGTCACAATAATTGTCTAATTTCAATTGCTTAACTTGTTTGGAAGTTTCTCAAAAGTTGAAGGACGGATACGATGAGGAGTAACTTAATTTGCCCATAGGCTATCGCCTACCAAATCATTACGTAATGAAAGATACATTGTGTACCTTACATGTCTCAAATGTACAGAGAAGTCTATCCACGTTTCCAACGGCTACTTTCACCTAGAAAGTTAGACACAAACTTCTGAGCTGAGTTGAGGGCTTTGATAGGCTACAAAGTCAAAACTTTTCTGTTATGCCTATCTTACCTTTTTTTCTCAATGGCCTCCAATGACGTGTCGTGTCGCAAAGGAAGTTAAGTTTACAACTTTGCAAGCTGGTCTTTCATCGAGTGTATTCCATGGTAATCAGGCATGGACAGAAATATTCACCATCCATTTTATGCAAGTGGTCACTGCCCGGCAAAGTAGGAAATGTTTATACGCTTGTACTCGGAGTTCCAGGGGAATTAGTCACGGGACTACGCTTCTGGATGAAAATACTGAAGAAGGCCAACAGTACTCCCTAGTGGCAAGAAAGCAAACGTACGACAGCTTTCATTTAGACTAAAGTGGACCAGAAGATTGAAACAGTGCTTGAAATAATTATGATGAGGATATAATGTATCCTTTTCATTCTATTTCCTTCAACTCAATAATGACAAAACAGAGGTGATATCTTAAGGTCCCTCCAAATCTAGTAACCCCCTCACTGCTTAAATTACCTCAATCTCCTCATTTTGTCAAACCACATGCAACATGTTGGGTGTTATCACAGCCTGAAACAAGTAATGCATGCTTTCATAACAGCACCATCATCAAGCTTTAAACCTTTCTGTCATATCACAGCCTGAAACAAGTAATGCATGCCTTCATAACAGCTTGATTATTGCAGTTCCCCATACCTGGGTCTCCCCCAATCACTGTTATCACGCCTTCGGGGTCCAGAACGCATCAGCAAGGTAGCTAACTGGTACCAAAAAAACCTGAAGCATATTACCAGTTTTAGCCTCTCTTCACTGACTCTTAGTCCATGTCAGGATCCAATTTAAGATGTTGGCAATGTTTTAAAGTACAAAATGGTCTGGCCCCAATTGATCTGGCAACAAAGACCTGGGGCCTGAATAGGGGTGACACGTAAGTTGTGTTCAAATGTGCTATAAAAATACATTTTACATACTTACTTATTATAAAGATAGCCAGTAGGCCTATACTTCAGATCGACTACAGATCGACATAATTCTAGAGGATTCATTCCTTGGCATAAAGCCATTGCCCAACACGGTGCAACAGTAATCTACTGAATTTGGTTGGATGTCATGGGAAATTGAGAAATGTTGGATTTGTAGGCTAAAGTAGGCTAGGCTACAGCTGTTATGCCTATCATGGTCATAAATAACGATATTGGCCTATAAGGTAGGCTAGCTGTAGCCTGTGTCCTATTGCACTGTTAGTTATTGCTGCACTGTAGCTTTTATTTGATATAAAATATTGATGTTGCTATTGTTGTTTTTAATTATTCTTTCCCCACAACATACAGTAATGCAGCCAAACATACTGTGTGGCGTGTGGCCTGCTATTGTAAATGCGTACAACAAGCTGTATTAGTCTTAAAAACAAGACCAATCATACCCTTCTAAGTTATTTCTTGAGACTCTGAGTCAGCTTGAGGGCAGGAGAGTGCAACAGGAACATACAGATCCACTGAGGAAGTGAAGCAGGAAAGATTGACTCATCTCTCAGATGTTTCCTAAGCACTATTCATCTCTAAGGCCAATTTCTGAATGAAGGGCCTTTCAGTAGTCACAGTTCATGCAGTGTATTTGTAGAATACAGGTGTGTGAACTTCAGGTCATGTCAGAAAAACAAATTAAAACATGACAGTATAAGCATGTAACACAGAAAAATAGTCTGTAATGAAAATAGTAAAATTTTGTTTTAGTGTTTGAAATTCGACGCAAGTACGCAAATGCACATTGTTTGTTTGTTGTTGTTTTAAAGAATATAATTATAATACCATAATTTCACGTGGCAAGAAAGGCCTACCCACAACAATGCAAAATTGTTTCTCTTAAAACACCCACTAGAGGGTAGTAGAGTATCTCAGAAAACAAATTCAGATTCCACGTTTTACTTCATTATACTTTTGTCGTAGCACTTCTCTGTGCCCTGTGACAACAAGGCAAACTGTGTCTGTTTTGAATTATTTGCCGGTAAAAATGGCATGTGCAATATTACCGGTTAATTCGCTATCGTGCCGCTGCCAAGATCATGAAAACGTAAAGCGCTCTCATAGGCACGGCAAAAGGGCTTGGCAGTGCTTGACAGTCGCACGGCCCCGCGGGGAACTCTCCTCGTCTTTGACCAATCAGCTGCGAGGCCGCGTGCGCAGATTCAAACACATCTCTAAAAAGAGGCTGGGCGCGAGATTCGGCGGGATGGACAAAAAAAATTCAGTCGAGGAAAATAACAAGTAGAAGTACTGACAGTAGTGGGAGGGTAGATGATGTGAACTCGGCGGGTTTCAATAGAAGGAATATGCTCTGCTTCTTTACATTAGTCCGTCGTGTGACGCTGAGTGACTTAGATGTAAATTGTTAAAGATATATTCTGTTTTTATATCGATAGCAACATTGATCGCCTGACGTTAACGTTACACATCTTCGGTCCAAAACACTTGATTTAGCCTGTTCTCAAGCGATGTGACTGGTTGAGTAATGCAAACTAACATTAGATTGCGGGCATACTAAACCATTATTCGAAGTGAAACTGATTTGACTTTTTCTTGGATCTAATTTGGTCTTAAATTACAGAGAAGACATGGGTTACTGCTATTTCTATGGATAAATATCTCATTGGATTCAAGGGCCTTTTGATTTCGAATAAGGCTGAAGTACAGGGGAGTTTATTCAGTGATCTTGTGGATTAAGTTCGCTAATATTCAGAAGAAAAGCTTGAGCACCAATAACCTCACTGTCATTAAACATGGCCAACAATATGAAATCGCGCAGGTGAGTTCTTTTTCCCCCAGCTTCAGTGAATTCTTAAATTAACTTAGGCATTCATCACTAACATTATTTATGGAATAAGTTATGTCTTGTAACTTAAGTTAGTTTGTATGAGAACTTTGTCTTTCTAGTTGAAACAATTTATTTAACTTAACGTTAGTGAAATAACGTTAACTTGTTTAATGTTATCCTACATGCAGTAGCAGGCTAACTAAATGTCAAGGTGATCTTTGACATCTCAGTAACACCTGCTCACAGGGTAGGCTATCTTGTTAGCTATGAGTCCCACCAGAACCAGACATTAATTGTAACCAGAGTTTGAAATACTTCCAGTCTAACCATATTTTTACTTTCTTAGGTGGTACAAGAAAGAATATATACTATGTATAAAGGCAGTGGGCAGTATAACACCTTTGATTATTAACTGTGATCTGAGATATCAATATATTGTATTAAAATTCTGACACGCTGCCAGGCTTGGTAGCTTAGCAAAGTAGCATGGGACATGAGAAATACGTCTACAAAGCTAAAGTTGGCTAGCTAACTTTGGCAGTTTTAGGTTCTACCGAGTGGAGATGAACAAGACAGCTAGCTAAATTGGCTGTCTAATTAAAGCTATGTTGATGAGGTCCGACTGTCTTTTAACAATAGTGATTACAGACCCCATTTTCTATGCGAATGTTTTTTATTCAGTTCTCCACAATGTGGTTATGTAGCGTCAGAACGTTTTCCCACACTAGCTAGCTAGCGATAGGTGGCTAAATTCCCATACCATGACAACCTGCAGTTGTCGTGGCTACCAATTGTTTAGTGAGGACATTCGCCAAGATTCTATTTCTCTCTAGAATCTACCTATGTGTGCTACATAGGTTCTGGTGGCGCAACATTTTGCATTCCTAATTTGTTGGCAGCAAATGTTGCATTTTCTGTTTATGAAGTTAACCAACCCTTGCTCACGCTTGTTTGAGCTCACTGCCATGGAAGGCAAGGCTGTCATTACGTAACTCGATTGCGCCTTTACTAGTGCTCATGTAAGCTTCACCTCAGTCATCAAACCCCAAGCAGTTCTGAGAGGTTTTTAGTATTATGAGGTCTAAGGCAATATATGCAATTCTGGGGAATCACAATAAAGTTTTGGTGCATGAATTTCATGCATTTAGCGATGGACACCTGTATTTATCCTCTGTGGAAATTGCAGAAATGCCCTAAATACCAAATCATATTTTCACTAATATTTGCAATATTTTTTTGTAAGTTTGAAGAATCTGACTAGAACTTCGTTATTGATATTAAACCCACAAACATGACCATGACGTAATGTATGGGTGAATGAACAGCTCAGTGGTGCATGTGTCTCTTCTCCCCCCTCTGTGAGCCCCATCTGGGGAGGGAGAGAGGGGGTAGGGTGGTTGTTAGCTTGCCTATTGATTGTTCAAGTTCAAGTTGGAACTGTGTTGTGAAGCCAGCTTAGGCCATTACAGCCTCATATTATAATACTTTCACATTTCTTAATTCCTTTAGTGAAGTTTCTGTTACGCGAATGATTGGTGAGGAAAAGTTAATGCATCATTACTTTAGTTTTTACCCTTTATTCAAAAACGCGAATCTCATTCTGAGTGGATGGATTTGAAAGTTTATCGGATGTGGACCAACCCCTCAGGCCTCATCATTGGCTGTGGAGGCTTGGCCTGCCCTCTCGGAGACTGATGCGCTCTCCACACCTCAGGAATAGAAAGAGCCTGTTGATGTCAAACTCCCACCTACAGCTCTCTCCTTCACCCCCCGCCCTCCACCCCCTCTCGGTCCCTCTCACCTCACTCTTTCCTGGAGAGGGCAATTTATGCTAAAATTCAATTGCCATGTTTCAGTGCTCAAGAGCCTTCTTTCATCGGAGGCCAGAATGACCAAGCGCCAGCGGGAGGCCCTGTTTCCCTCAAAAACAGGCCGCTGCAACAGCATGTTTAACTGGCCAAGCGATTTAGACTTCCATATTTGTCCCGTTTCAGTGAAAGACTTGGACTTTTGCCTGTTGGTACACCTAAGTTGGTGTCTGCACTGTGCAAGGGTGAGCCTGCAGAGTGCAGTCTGAACCAGGGCACTCTGAGTTGCTCTGAAGAGAGAGACATGTTTGCTGCACGATACAACAGTGGTATTTCCAGAACTTTCCTTACGTAGTCCCAGTTAAGACAAACGTCTTACTCTGGTGTCGTTAAGCTAAACAAAAGTTTTACATGATATTCATTTTAGGCCTATATGTACTAAAATTGTATTTTTTTACTATAACAATTTGACTTGCTGCAGTCAGATTTCAAGTAAACAGTGAGAGAAATGTTAAGCCTCAAAGAAGCTCTTTAATTTCGCCAGTACTTGCAGTACATGCAAGTTTGCACAGTGGTTTCCCCGGGCAACTTAATACTCCTAGCTGCCTCTGTGTTCTGGACATGTTCTTCTACACTGTGTAAGGAAATGTTGCCAGGCAACAAGGCCTTCTAATAGACTTGGGCTACAGAGTTGTGCACATCCAACCCGTCTTTGGATTAATACAGAGAGGGGGAACATTTGAAGTGTGCTTTTTTTTTTTTTTTTTTTAAATGTGTGACTAATGTAGAATTCACGTGAAGCATTCGTAATTACAGTTAGGAATGTCCTGTTTTAGTGTTTACATTTCCTGTTGAATGGATGTTTTTTTAAGCTGATTTTAATCTGTTTAACAGTGTAGTTTGAATATGATATCGTGACAGTAGTGGAGGAAAGCTAGTGAATTTTCCTGGCTAGAGTAGTGCAGTATGTGTGAGGTAGTGTGATTTTTTTTTTCTGCTGACATGTTTTAATGCAAACATTTTAATTGATACCCTTGGGAACTAAAGATAGATGAAAGGATTGACTGTATGCTTCTTTTAGCATTGCTCCTAGGTTTACAGTGGGATGATCAGCTCACTTCTTATTCATACTTGTGAGCACACACACACACACACACACACACACACACTCTGTCTGTTCCCCTCCCTCCTTATCTCCTTCGATCATGCTTTCCCTTTTCCTCTCATTCTCTTTCTCTTCCTCCTCAGCGAGGATGAGGACGATGAACGCCACTCCACAGACCCTGACTGCAGGGACTCCAAGAATTCCAAGAAGACCGCAGGCAAAATCAAATGGTCACGAGACGAGGTAACAGTCTCCCCAACCAGTCTCCCCCCAAGTGAAACCAGCATCTTTAGAGAGTTTTTTTTCTAAACATTTAAATCAAAGCTTCATGACACTCTTTCAGAACATGAGTGAACATGGGACAGCATGAGGTTAAACAAAGCCTTGCTGTATGTTCAATCTTGGCTAAATGAGTTATGTTTTCCACACTAACCCTGTGTGCGTGCGTGCGTGCGTGCGTGCGTGCGTGCGTGCGTGCGTGCGTGCGTGCGTGCGTGCGTGCGTGCGTGCGTGCGTGCGTGCGTGTGTGTGTGTGTGTGTTAAGGAGACACTGTGTGTGTTTGTGCGGCAAGACGACTGTGTGTGTGTGTGTGTTTGTGTATCAAGGGGACAGTGTGTGTGTGTGTGTGTGTTAAGGGGATACTGTGTGTGAATCATGGGCGATGTTAAGAGGCCACTAATGAAGGAGGTGTGCCAGTGAAAGGGGACACTACCTGACCCCTCTCCCCTCTGCTCTGCTCCTTCACAGGACGAGAGGCTTAAGAAGCTGGTTGAGCAGCATGGGACCGACGCCTGGAGGTTAATCGCTAATTACTTTCCAGTAAGTTGATAATCTTTTTTTATTATTATTTTATTTTGTTTTGTTTTGGGGGGGGTTTTCTCATAGAAACTGATTGATTTTATGTAGCCACTTCACAGTTTTGCTCTGCAACCTTTAATGTAGAGCAAAACTACAAGATACTCTAGCCAGGAGAGGCCATTCAACTATACCCTACCTGTTTTTTTTCCTCCTTTTCTTTTAACTTTTCGAGTCATTTTTTTTGTTAAATCTGAAGTGTCCAAATATTATTCAGTGCCATTGTTCATGTGGGGAGCAGCTCCAGCTGCAATTTGAAAGTCAGATGAGTTCCCGCCCAGTGGGGAATTTGAGTTTTACCCGCGTGTGTGTTTGCTGTTTAATTATGAATGAACTGAGCGCGGCTGTGTACTCAGAGAGAGAGAGAGAAACTGAGAGAGAAAGAGAGAGAGAGAGAAAGAGTCTGTGTGTGTGTGTGTGTGTGTGTGTGTCTTTCTCTCACACACAAACACACACACACACACGCGCACACACACACACACACACACACACACACACACACACACACACACACACACACACACACACACACACACACACACACACACACACACAGTGTGAGTAAGTAAATATCTGTGTATGTGAGGGAATAAGACCTAGAGCATTAGAGATGTGTGTATTATTGTACATGACGAGTGTGTCCAGGTGCTAAGGTAGCTCTTTGTCTTTGCCCCATGACAGAACAGGACAGATGGGCAGTGTCAGCACCGCTGGCAGAAGGTACTCAACCCCGAGCTGGTGAAAGGACCCTGGACAAAGGAGGAGGATCAAAGAGTAAGAGGAGACGGAGCCGGGTGTTCCCAACCTGAGCATAATGGAGGGATAAAGAGAGAGAGGGAGGGAGGGGAGGAAGAGGAGGAGGAGGAGGAGAAAAAGAGAGGGAACAGAGTTATCTCCTGCGATAATCTGACCCTCTTTTCCATTTGGAGTTGACAAATTATGAAACGGAGGGGGTACATACAGACACACAAACACACACACACACACACACACACACTTCGGTCACATTCACACTCACACACACAGTGGGATTCAGTGTTCGGACTGTTGGGGCCAACTTCCATAGAGCCTGAACACAGATCCCAGTTCCTTTCACTTGTCCTGGACGCTCTTTCATTGCTGGGGACAGGGGCTTTTCTGCCACGGCTTGTCTATGTGGGTGGCTCAAATCCGGACGATGTAATCGGCCAGTGGCTAAGCCTGTGCGGCTCTGCGCCTCTCATAGTTGAATGGTGAATAATGCATTCCCTACATGGTAATATGTGACGCTTCGGCAGAGGAATCCTAAGAATGGCTGCCGCTCGGTCCAACAACAACGCCCCTGGTGCCTGTAGTGTTACAGTGTTTTTCCACCATAACACACGAGCCCTTGTGTCTCTCTGCTTTATGTCCTGTGGTCTTGTAACAGAGACGTTATTGTTTCCAAACCAGAGGAAAGATAAACAGTTGCCCCAGCCGTGCAGGTTATCTCAAAAGGCTACTTATCTTTCATTAGCCAATAGCTACTCCAATAGAGGGATATGAGCAGTGGTGTTGTAGTAGTAGTGATGTATTTCCATCTTGTACCGTGTAACTGATGTGTTCTTTGTAAAAGTGAAAGCATGCACTGCATCACTCCTATGGGAAAGGTCATTGATAATATCAGCCACATAACTATCTTATGAGAGAAGGAGAGCTACTGGTGCCGCCCTCCCCCCCAGTCCTTTTTATCTTATCAGGACCTACCACCCCTTGCTCCTACAGTGGAAGTTATAATAACAGATGAGTCTTGTACAAAGCTGGCCTTGTGTTTTGTTTTGTTTTTTTGTTTTGTTTGTTTTTAGCAAAGTATGAATGATTTATCTTGTGTGTTTTCCAGGTGATTGAGCTGGTCCACAAATATGGTCCCAAACGCTGGTCAGTCATCGCCAAGCACCTGCAGGGGCGCATTGGCAAGCAGTGCCGAGAGCGCTGGCACAACCACCTCAACCCTGAGGTCAAGAAGTCCTCCTGGACTCAAGAGGAGGACCGCATCATCTATGAGGCACACAAACGCCTTGGCAACCGCTGGGCAGAAATCTCCAAACTGCTTCCTGGAAGGTTTGTGCGTGCTTGTGCAATTTGATCTTGTGTGTGTGTGTGTGTGTGTGTGTGTGTGTGTGTGTGTGTATATATATGTGTGTATGTTTGCGCTGTTTACTGTATGTTACAAAAGGCAGTATGAGGTGCACAGAAAGGGCTAGGGATAGTTGTGTCACTGCCACTGGGTCACTGAAACAGTTCAAATGAACCTCCCTTCCCTCTGGTGAGAGCGAGTACATGACACCTGTAACTGGAGACAGCAATGTGGCCCTTCTAGTCTCCCATCACAACACCCGTAACTGACCCGTCTTGTCCACACCCGGCCCTGCAGGACGGACAACTCCATCAAGAACCACTGGAACTCCACCATGAAGCGGAAGGTCGAGCATGAGGGCTATTTGCAGGACAGGACGTACGGTGGCTCAAGCCAATCACAGAAGAGGCGGCACAAGACCTGTGGCTCCTCAGGGGAGCGCCTGCATGATCAGACCCCCATGGACCCAGCACAGGTGAGCTCACCTGCACCCACCCCCAGCACACAGACACACACACGCACTCACACCTGTCCTGAACAACTTGAAGTGGGTAAATTGACTCACAGTAAGTGGATTTTGGCTTTGTCTTGTCAGAATAAAGCCAAAGGGTTCTTCTATCAGGAGGTTTGCTCTTCTGGGTGAACTTTGGTCTGTTAGAAAAAAAATATGTGCTTGAAATGCACCCCGGGTTTAAGGAGCTGCTGTTGAGTTTGCCCTTGCATCTGTGAACACATCACATCAAACATTATTTATTTAGCCACTTGGAAATTGTAATGCAAAGTGTTAACAATAGTACATCAAGCACAGGACAGGGTTCCCACAGTCATGGAGAAGTTATGGAATTGTAAAATCACATTTTCCGGGCCTGGAGAAATCATGGATTTCAGTAAATTCATCGAAAGTTTTAGAAAAGTCATGAAATATCCTTTAATCATAGTAAGGTTGGAGATGGCGTACATTCCATAGAATTCAGTAACTTTTTTTACGTAGAAATAAAATAGTGGAAATTTTTGCAAAATCACTTTAAATCCTATTCCTAACCCACTTATAGTCACTGAGTTGGAAGCACTGAAATGGAAATTAAACACATCAATCAAGGGCTCGCACAACTCCAGCCAATTAGCCACCTAGCATTGGACAGTACGTTCGTCAATCAAACGGTCGTATGTATGGAGACTAGAGCTCATATAGTGCTGTGCAGACGCCAGGGCTGGCTTTTCATTTTATACAGCTCTACCCCTGTCAAGAGTGCCTAGCTTGGCTCACTTGCGCATTTGAATTTTCGCTCGTGCATGATTGCGTGTCCATGTTCTTCGAATGGTTGGAGTTAGGGCCAGCGTGGGAGGAAAGAGGGTAGGACTATTTGAGTTGTTTATTTTCAAAATCTGCCGGCCGTTTTGCGAATCCCATACCCCACCTTTAAGACACATGTCATAATTAGCCCCAAACAGTTTTGTACTTATAGGCTGGGGAAAGTCATGGAAATGTCATTCAAGCTCTTTGAAAAGTCATGAAAAGGTTTTGACATTTTGTCAGTGAAAATGGGTGGGAACCGCTGTCAGAAGCATGTACAGAATGTCAAGAAAGACAGAAAAACAGAAATGTGTCATAAATCACTGTATTTAATGTGCAGCTATGAGTAAGTTTAGCTTTGTACAGTGGACACGATTTAAACACAGTAGCAATGCAGATGATATGGATGTTCTGGCTTAACTGTTGACTATGATACAATTATGATTGTAATAAGAGCATTGGCTCTGTTCCCAGAGGGCATAACTCAATACACTAATCACATTTGTAATTGTACTTTGTCACATTGGATAACATGGCTAAATATAAATACATGTTACTGTAATTATAGTCTATGAAAGACACAATGACACAATTTAAGTTGCTCATTTGCCTGTGTTTGATTTCGCCCCTTGACAGCTTGGAGGATACCCCTATGACTCACTGGGCAGTCAGTGCATGGACAGCATTGCAGAAGGTTCCAGTTTCATGTCGGTAAGTGCTCTGCCGGAGTCCCGCTGTTAAATGTATGTCTGGTAAAGCTAACCCTTTTGTCTTTGTCTTCGTAACAAATGAATAACAATTTGAACATGTCTCTTTGTTGTTTCATGTTTTCTTTCTATTTTGTGTTAACATGTGTGTTCTCTGCATGTCTGTGTGCTACGGTGTTTGGATTTTTGGTGGTGTTAAGAGTTTCATCGAGTAACTTTAGAGGCAAGAATCAGAGGAACTCTCTTAATATTATTTAGCTCTGCAAGTCTCTTAACATAATAATAATTATTATAATGATAATGATAATCTGCTATGATATAATATGATAATCAAAGAGGATTGGTACTCGATGAACCTCCAGCCTAAGCCTGTAAGATGACATGAAACTTGTCTGTAAACCTTTTGTGTCTTTCATCCCTTTTCTCGTTCCCTTCTCTTCTCTCTCTCTCTATCTCTCTCTTTCTCTCTCTCTCTTTTGTGCGTTCCTCCCGTCCGCCCCACAGCCGTGCCCCGACGACCCTCACAAAGAGCAGAGAATAAAGGAGCTAGAGCTGCTGCTTATGTCAGCAGAGAACGAAGTCAGAAGACAGTCCGGCTCTCGTGTAAGACCACTGTGTGTGCGCGTGGCGTAGATCGCTGTAGAACCCCCCCACACCCCTCCCTCATCTCCGCCTCAACCCCACCCCGCCCCCCTTATGAGGGTTACTCCAACTGCGTGGTTTAGTGACAAATCTGGGTCAGATAACCTGGAGTAAGGTGTAAACCTCCTAAAACAAGAGCCCTTTATTTTACGAGGGAGATGTACGCATAGGGCTCTTCTATTTGGAGGTTTACCGTCTACCGAGTTAGCTTACCCAGGTTTGTCTCTAAAACATGTACTTGGAATACCCCTCTGGACCCCAGACCTGCCTCCACCCCATACCCATCTCACTCACCTACTCACTCCCTTCCTGCCTCCCCTCCCTTGATAGCTATGCTTGGCTACGTGGCCTGTAGCTATCATTTGCCCCCTCGCTCTCTCCCCCTCCCAGCCATCTTTAACCTGGCTGCTACTCGGCTAACTCAGGAGCCTGTCGGTCCTGCTCAAAACGAGACTGTTCTCAGTGCTGGTTTCCCATCTATCCCTACTCCAGACACACCTATTTAACGTTGTGTTTACAGTATTTGTCCGTAGAGGATTGCAAAATATTTTAGAAAAAATGACAAAATAAAGCTTTATGCACAGTCCTATATGTACCAATAGTGCTGTAAAGAATTATTATTATTATTATAATTGTATTATTATGCTATTATTATTATACCTTTTATTATTGCTTAATTTTTTGACTAATCAAAAGAAGCATTGAGGAGACTCATTAGGTGTGATGAAGTAGGTTTAGATGGAAAACATGGAGATGAGTCCATCAGGAGCTGGACCAAAGACCCCTGCATTAACTGGCTACCCCACCTCCCCACCCTAGCAGTATAGTGCACGGCATGAGCGTGATCGCCCAGTACCGGTTTGGAACAAGACTTTTTCCCTTTGCAGTAGTTTTTGATCTAGTTTGGTTGATCTAGTTTGTTTGTTTGTTTTGTTTTGAATGCTATTCCATATCGTCTTGTGTCCAAACAGATCTCTATGCTTGAAAGGCTTAGAGATCACTCTTATGGAATTTTATGTGTGACAATGTGGAATGGGAGGTATGGATTGTGGTATATCCTGCTGTCCCAAGTATTTTGCCAGTTTGCTCCATCATATATTACTTTTCAACACTCATCAGTGATGACTTTTACACTCATCAGAAATGATAGTTGGATGGACTTAAACACACCTCAGGAAGAGTGTGAAGGAATTTAAACGGTTACCAGTTAGTCCATGCAGAACATATCTGGTCACTGATTCAAGTAATTTATTACCTAAATATTTTCAGTTTCCATGAGTGTGGTGGAAATACACACCTGGTGGCTTCCTGGCTTGTGTGTCCCTGGGTCCCCTCCACACACTCTGATTCTCCCACACTTTCGTGGGATCAGAATCATCCGGGCTCCTTTATGTGCTTCCCCAAACTTCCACACCTCATGCTTTATTCCTTGTGTTACGGACAGAATCCGGAGCAGTATTCCAGCTGGTCGGACAGTCTTACGGACGATACCATGACGACAACAGGAAGCCTGGAAGAAGGAAGCATGGAGATGTGCCGCTCGAATGAAGGGAGAGGATCCGGAATGTCACACTATGGTTCCCCAAGTAAATTCCTGGCAGTTGAGGCTAGCGCAGTCCTGTCCACCCTGCAGACCATTCCGGAGTTTGCCGAGACTATGGAGCTTATCGACTCGGTACGAGGATTGCTTTGTGGTGCATGCTTATACTATGGGTGGGAAGTGTGAAACTGTTTCCCAAATATATGCCTTGCTTTCACTGGTCACATGTAAATATTTGAAGCTCCCCAGATACTCCCAGTCTAGGATTTTGAAGTCATTCTTTTGATTTTGGAGACACAGCACATAGTATGCATAATACATATTACACGTTGTAATCATGATATGCTAGTTGAGCATATTTCATTTTAGTTGTTAGTTGTCTCTTGAGTTGGTTGAGCATATTAATAGTGTTTTAGATGTGTCTTGCATTGCAGGACCCAGGAGCCTGGAGCGAGGTGGCTAGCTTTGAACTCTCCGATCATGGGGCATCCCCTCCCAAACACTCCCACCGGCCGTACCACCCCCCTGGCAGAGGTCACGAGGGCATGAGATACCACCTGGACACCCCGTCTGTGTCCGACATGGGCAAGCACTGCACCAGCCAGGGCAAACAGGTCCCCCAGGGCTCCCCAAACCGCGGCAGGTTTGGCACCCCGACGTCTTGCGTGAGGAAGAGGAGGAAGGAGAGGGGTGACCAGTCTCCAACCGGGGACCGTGTCTGTGGGAACCTGCCTAACCATAGTGCCAACTCACCCAGGGGTACCCCTGTGAAGGCCCTACCCTTTTCACCATCACAGGTGAGCCTTACTCACAGTCATGTGTAATCTATGTGCATGTTTTGAAACCAGAAGGCCTTAGTTGTAGATGTATTAGAACCACAAAACTATCCGTTTTTACCACCATAGACTACGATGTACTACATGTTTGTTTTCTACTTTTCTAAAGTTGTATCTGGTCTTTCCCCCCCTCAGTTCTTCAACATATCTGGAGGAGAGAACCTAGGCCTGGACAATCCTGCACTTACATCAACGCCAGTTTGTGGTCAGAAGTGCTTCCTGAACACGCCCCAACAGAAAGAAACCACCCCGAAACACCAGAAGGAGAATGCTGGGTAAGTGTGTGTGTGTCTGTGTGTTTCTTGTACGTATGTGTTTGCTCAAGTGTTTGCTTGTTCACATTTGTGCGTGTCTTGTGTTTTACGCTGCTAGTAATTATTGTTGGTGCGGTACTTGACACTATTCTGATTGTGATTAGTTTCAGAACCCCTAAAGTGCGTAAATCTATCATGGGACACACACCGAAGACTCCCACTCCCTTCAAAAATGCCCTGGCTGCCCAGGAGAAGATGCACGGACCACTGAAGATGGTGGTATGTCCACTGACTTGTCCTTCTGTTACATGTACACTTGTTCACGATATGTTTAGTCAAAGCAGCGCATGTTCGCCTTGCCACCTTTCTTGTCACCTGTTTGAAATGTATTTGTGTTTGTTTGTGGTCTCAGCCCCAGCCCTTGGCTTTCCTGGAAGAGGACATTCGTGAGGTTTTGAAGGAGGAGACAGGTGCAGACATCTTCACCCAATCAGAGATGCAGCAAGAGTACGGCGCCTGGAAACACGAGGTGCGTTCAACAGACACCACATCAGGGAGGCCATATTGGTTTGGCAGGAGGCGTGTTTACAGGAAGTTGTTTTATTGTGTGTCTTGTCTATTTTAAACCTCAGCTGGAGGCTCCTGCTAGAAAGGTCCGAAAGTCTTTGGTGTTGGACTCCTGGGGGAAGGATTGCCTCAATGTCCAACTCTTTTCACAGGAGCAGATCAACAACAATGGCAATGCTGTAAGTATCCATCTTCTCTATGCAGTGTTCTTTGCATTCCGTGAGATTCAGTAGATGGTTCGCAAACTATGAGGCGTCTTTAAGACGAGGAGTTTTGAAAGTTTTGAACAATGAGAGTATCTTATCCTCCAATACTGCAAAACATTTGAGCTATTTAGCTTGTCATTTGGTGTCCAGACAACTTCAAGTGATCTCAGCTTGTGCTACCACAATGATACAGATACAGTATGTTAGCATTACCCTCTTTAGAAGTCCTGGCTTGTGAAATAGAAGATCTATGTCCTCCTCACTTGAATAATGTAGCAGTTGGCTAGTACAGCTTTATTAGGAACAGTAGAGAGAGAGATGAGGTAAATGAAGTATCAGTGTTTTCCATTACTGTTAACAAAATGAACAAAACACACACATTTTTTAAAGTAGAATTGTGTAAATAAGTCCTAAATAAAATGCCGAAGGGGAATAATGAAAGATAAACTATGAAACGTGTCTCTCAGGATGATGACCTGCTGACGAGCTCCCTGCTGATGCCGCTGCATGCCAAGTGTCAGGAGGACAGCGTCGGCTCCCCGTGCTCTATGGACGACGAGGCGTGCGTCCCCGTCTGTCCCCTCAGCCCTCTGGCCAAGGAGCATGCCCCCCCCAAGAGCCCCTCCTACCAGGCTGCAGCACAGGTAACCAGCTCCCCCTGCCCCCACTAGCACAACCAGTTCACACGGACCGCTTCACTGCATGCACCCCAGCGTTCAGAGGTGGACATCCCGGGATCCAGAAAGTGAAAATCCTGCCACATATTATTTCTACCTGTGCACCTCACACAAGTAGTGGGATCAAATGCTTGGCAGGACTTTTACTTTCTGGACCCCGGGATGTCCACCCCTGACCGCTGGGGTGCATGTAGTGTAGCGGTACATGTGAATTTGTCCTAAGCCCATCACCTCACAGATTGTACAGTCTCACAGGAGTTGCAACGTATTTGATGTGAGAACTGATGAATGAAATGTCACAAACTACTATAGTGGTGGTCAAGAAAAAGGTGTCATCTAAATAAGGCCTAGTACATTTTCAGGCTTGTTTAGTCAAGGCATTGAAGCCTTGTACTCATGTTTGTTTTGCCTGTTATTGTAGCTGGATGGAAAAATGTTTTGGTGTGAAATATAAAATGGAGGAACAGGTTGCCTTAGAGCATGGAACTGACCCTGATCTCTCTAAGAGCCAAGAGTGAACTGCTCTGCATCATGTTGTTGTGGATAATTTTGTCACCCTGTCTGAGTCTGTGTCTTTGTGGTACCCACAGCTTAGCAGCGACTGGGAAGCAGTGGTTTATGGGAAGACGGAGGATCAGCTGATCATGACTGAGCAGGCCAGGCGCTACCTGAATGCCTACCCCACCGGCTGCTCCTCCAGGGCCCTAGTGCTCTGAGATTGATGTCCGTCCTCTCCACACACACGCACACACTACACTCTCTCATGCACAAGCAGTCTTCCTCCTCTTCGTCTTCCTCCCAATTTGAAGGTTGTGCCAGCATGCAGACAATCTGGTGGGAGAGAAAAAGAACAGGTCTTCTTCACATCTTCACCGCTCTTTACGTGTGCAGAACACCTTACTAATTAGAGTATAACACCCACCTCTCTTTAACACAAGCCTGTCCATCTTGTACAACATTCGGCTTGTTGTTATACTTTTTTTGTTTTGTGTTGTTTTTTGAGTTCATAAGGAGGAAAAAAGCTGTTTTGCTAGCCAGACTACAATTTTGTACAAACAGGTAGTTCTAGACAAAACTAGTAATTGAATTTGATTAATCCAATCGTTCCATAGATTATAGCAAATAGGTTCTTTGCAGCAATGGCATGGACTGCTAATACGTGTGTTGTTCACTTTTAATGCTTTAATTATACACACAAATATACTGCTTTTTATACTTTAGAAATAACCCATTTCTTGAAGGAGAAAGAGTCTAGAGTTGTGGGGTGTGAATTGTTAGGACATGGAGAGCACAGTCAGCGTTGCACTACTGATTTTGATTTGCTTCAGAGAGGAACTCAAACAGTGTTTAGAGAAGTAACTGGATAGCACTTGCGATGGGACTGGATCGGTTCAAACAATTATGAAGATGCTGCTTCTGCACCGCGTCCTGTTTTTAGGAGTCTCCCCTAGAGACACTGAATGTATTGTATAGCATGAAACTGCAGAAGCAGCGTGAAAAGGAAGGGTACCTTTTTTGTTTGGTTGGCTGTTTTTTTTTGTGTGTTGTTGTTTATTTTGTTCTTTGTTTTTTGTTTTAGATTGGACTTCATTGTCCATTATTGGTATTGCTATTTTTTATTTATGTTCAGAAAAAAAGTGCACGATCTAGACATCGTATAAAAAAAACCTTTTAATGGAGCATCTGGATTATCCAGTTGCAAAATCCTAGCTACCTTTGCTGACAGTCAGACTCCTTTGTAGACTGACAGCTTCAACAAGCATGCTGCTCCAGGAAAATTAAACTAGAGATCATGTTTGGTACTCTTTGTAGTGCGAAGACAAAGTCAGGGCGATATGTTGGAAAAAGTTTTTGTAGATGAGAATGATTTCTTGTTCACTTAGGGCTGTAGGTTCTATTTATTAAATGTTTACTAATTTATTTATTTTAAAGATAAATAAAACATATCTTATTATATTTCTTTATATCACAATTTTGAAAAGAATTGGCTATCCTCAACTACATTCTCTAAATTATAATAACACTGCCATCCATTCCATACTTTTCCTGTTTCTGATTGGACAAAGGGTTAGATAGTATCCCCTTGATAAGTTCTGTTCCTCTGGTTTTTCCGACTTTCTGTTCCTTAAATGCCAGTTCATTCTCCACAAACACTCAACAGTCTCTTAAAGTAGGCAAATTGCACTTTTTTTAAAGAAAAAAACATGTTCATATGTAGTTTGTTGTGTTCCGTCCGTTCCTCCTGTTTTTATTCGAAAGTTTTTTTGTTTTGTTTTGTTCTGTTTCATTTTTGTTTGTTTTGGTGTGATTCTATCGATGGTTCTGTTAGCTGAATGTGTCGCAACTTGACGATGATTAACACTGACATGGAAAGTGGCAGGACCCCGACTCTGTCATGGTGTGCTGAATACATTGAAGCATGTATCTCTGCTAGTCTCTCTGTCCTGCTGCTTATGTGCCGCTTCCAACAAACAGAATGGAAACGGCTGCGCATTTTGACATAGCATGTCTGTAGGAGTGTACAGGCAATAGGCTGTTTATGCATTACAGGCCACTGGGTCATTGACACACACCATGGTGTGTTTTTTTTTTAACAGGCTATCAGAAATGTCACCTTTTTTTAGTGAATGTTTTTAACTCTTTTAATGTTTTTTTTAAAAAAGAAAATGTGAAAGAAAGGAAAAAAATCCTAAAAGAGGTCTGGATTTGAACTGAAACCTAATTAATGAAGGAGTTAATGTTGAAATAAGAAAAAAATAATCATCTGTTTTTTAGATTCTAAATCTGTTCAGCATGTTCATTGAGTAGATGACAGACCTGTGTTCTGAGGTTGCTATAACCAGAACCAGGATGAAGGATCACATGAATGTACTTCACTTAGTAGCCATCCATACACAATACTCAGTTTAGATCTTTTTGTTCCTCTCCTCATGCGTAGATATTCACTGTCTCATTGTTGACGTCATATCAGAGAAGATGCAGAATACTAAATGTGTATATTTTTGGTTTTGGTCAGTGTCTTCCTTTTTAAAAGAAAAAAAAATATATGCGTGCATGTGTTTGTGCAAGTTTGGTTCATTTTATATGTGTTGTAGAATGCCTAACACTCAAACCCCTAATGGCAGGTTTTGAGGGAAGTAAGTACATGTAGCAGTTATGATATACAGCAACACACTCATGTTCATCCTCTCTAAGAATGTTCTGCATTATTGCTCACTCTTTATTTTGATTTCTGATGCAACCATATTCCCAGCTGAAGGACTATAACCTGCCAATTTACAGTACCATAGGATTCCTGCCATTTTTTTTTTTTTTAACCCATGTACGTATGTGTTATATGGAACAATAAACAGTGCTCTCTGCTCATCAAATTGCTGCGGCTTGCTGTTATTGTTTTTCTCGACTAACTCCAGGTTATACCATATGGTGCGCCTTAGGAAATGGGTCTGTTAGCATCATGTTTAATGCTTGTGTGGCACACTTGATTTATTATGTGCATCTGTGTAACAAGAAAAAAACAATTTCCCTTAATCCTATGAACAACAGGGCCTCTTTTTAATTTTGGGGGTGAATGGGTGGGGGTTGTAATATGCCCCTTGAGATTGACTCTCCCCATCTTCATGTCAAAAGCAAAAGCCCTGTCATATTAATCTGCCTCTTCCACATCTTAAGCCTCTGTAGTCTGAGGAGGGGCCTCTTGTTTCTTGATTCCCCCGACGTCTTTTGGCGTTTCCTCCAGAAAAGAAAAGCGCTCTGATTCAGAAGTTCTTCAGCTTGCGCTCAGCGGCAGCAGGTGTCCGTGACGGCAGTGCTCAGGGCAGGGGATGAGAGAGGATCAGCGCCTGAAACTCTCCGTCCCTCTGTCCATATTTTGGACTGTGGGAAAGGGGGGTGGGAGGGGGTAGTTGCAATGGTGAGGAGCAGCTGAGTTTGACCACAACCCTCTGCCCCCATCCATATTTTCTGTGGGGGGTGTGTGAGTGTGTGTGTGTGTGTGTGTATGTGTGTGTGGGAGGGGTTGCCCTGTTGCCATCTCAGCCCAGGGTCCAGGGCCTGGCGTGCCCTCACTCCCTCCCTCCCCGAACACGAGGCCTCTCCCCAGGTCAGCTGCTGCGACTAAAGAGGCCCACTCACCCATGAAATAATGCCTTTTGGCTCCATTGTTCCCCAAGTCTGTTGGTTTTTACAGGCCCATTCACTCAATTGCCCTCCAATGAAGGGGGCGCAAGGCTCCTCTGACAGGCCTTCTGCTCGCCGAGGGCCACTACAAGCTCTCTGCCCATGGGCCTTATATCACTTACTGTTCCCCTCGTGTACCAGAGAGGAAGCGGGAGGGGAGGGGGGTCCTGGAGCCGATCCTACTCATGGCACCGTTTCAAGAAATGTCAAAGGCCCTACGGTCTCTTAATTGCTCATTAATTACTGTTGCTCATGCTGCATGCAGCTGCAACCTTGCTGAGTCAAGTCGCACTCAAACACCTGTTGCTGCTGAGACACAGTGGGCGTTTGTCATCTGTTTGTTGTGCTTAATTAAAATGCCAAAGGACTTGAACATTTTCGCTCAGTACGTTGGATTTCATTTGCTGGTCAGACACTGCCTGGGACCGACTCTCCACGGCCTACAGTGCGTAATGCTATCCCCCCCCTCTGGTAATCACATTGAGTGATTACAGTCATTAAGAAAAAATGCGTTTGCTAACCCAACTGTTAAGCCATTTACACTCGACCTGGTGTTTTTTTTAACTGAGCAGGAAGGCCACTCCCTAGCACTTTACACATTCATCTTTTATATATGCGTGACTGTATGTGTATGTGTTTGTACTCACACAAGTGCTTGTTTGCGTGCGGGTGGTGTGTGTGTGTGTGTGTGTGTGTGTGTGTGAGAGAGAGAGGAGAGGAGGGGGTAGCTGGTGGAGTGTCGTGCAGCATGTGGCAGGGTGCGGGCCGTCCCCCCTAAACACACCCACCCCTCCCCTACACCCCCACCCCACCCCTCCACTGACACTGGCAGCCTTTGTGTGTGCCAGACAGCAGATGGCAGGCCATTATAGCAGTGACAGGGAAGTCATCTGGCTGGCACCCCAGCGGAGGAGCACTGGGCTGGGCCACGTTTGAGCGGGAAAGCCAGGCGCCTTGCTCCGCGGCCAGGGCCAGGGGTGCCTGCCCGCCTGCCCGCCTGCCTGCGGTATATAGGTCAGTGTTTCCATTGGCTCACTACTGGGCAAGCTGGTCATTTGGCTGTAGTGGAATTACGACTGCGGCGAGGGAATATGAAGGAGGACTAACAGAGGGGAGAATAACTACACGATAGCCATTTAGAACTAATTTTGTTGTCAAAATGAAAATAAAAAACAATTTGATTTTGGGACCTATGAGGGTCGTAAAAAATATTAAGCACATAAATATTGTTGGCTGATGATGGGCTTGGCTGTGTTATACGCTGACCTCATCGTTAGATTAGATTTGGGGGGATTGGTGAGACTTTGCTTCGCAGGTCTGACATCTGTGGCTGAAACTGGAGTAAGGGCTCATTTAGGAGCATTATGAGGTCTGTCTGTCAGTGTGTGTGTGTGTGTGTGTGTGTGTGTGTACAAACACATGGTGTGACTGGGCCGGAGGGACCTGCCTCATGGCTTTGATTCAGTGTGTTTTGGGCGGGGGGCTGGATTCCCTCCTTTCTCCCTGCTGTGCATCTGGTACTGAGCAACAGCTGTTACTCAGGTGCAGCCCTTGCAGGTACACCCCTCCCACACACACACACACACACACGTACACCTTCAGACCCTCACCCATGGCTCAGAGAAACACCATCACACACACACACACACACACATACACACACACACACACACACACACAAAATCAACCCTGACCCCCACCCACAGCTTACAGGCACAAACACATCCACTCACTCACACACACACACACACACACACACCCTCCAACCCCCTCCCACATTTCAGCGGTACAAACATATCCATTCCCTAATCACTCCACTGAACACTAGGACACATGCTGTGTGAATACTGAATGGATATCTCTGCCACTTAAAACCTCACTGGCTTTCCTAGAACAGGTAAGACTCCTCAGACCTGTGAATGTGTCCAGTCCGTCAGCAGTAACTGGGACAGAGACCTGTACCAGGGGAATGCACGGACGCACGCCACCACCAGTAGTTACATGCAGAAACTGTACACGGGATTAACAGCCGCGAAAGTGCGTCAGGACCTGAATCGAGAGAGCAGGAGAAAGCCGAGATCTTGAATGAAGGGTATAAGCTGCTTTAGGCAGATGGCCAAACCACCTTATTAACTTAACCTAAGACCCTGCGAGACCCTGTGTCCTGGTAAATCAGGAAAATTAGTTCATAATATGGAATATAAATATCTGCCATTTTATTTCGGCTACATTATGGTGAGGTGGATTTTAGTCCCATATATTTTTTTGTAATTTGCATTTATCTTGAAGTAGCCTCATCATTAAAACAGATCACAATTCCTAATAAAAATGATACTGTGCCCTCAACACTCAAAACCGAACACTCATTCACCACAGCCGACAACACGGCAACAGCCAATGAGAACGCTCTGCTCCGATGATGTAACAGCCAGTCACCAATGCACCACCACATCCACAATTTTTATGGAACCAATGATACTTCGGTTACCACGGCAACACTCAAAATAATGATGCCATTTCCTATCTTAACACATTGAGAAAACAGCAACCACAATCCCTCCCAGTTCAAATGTTCTGTTGCACTCTCTCATTGGACACGGCAGCCAAGTATGCCTTAAATAAGATTTAATACCATGGAACACATTACAGAGATGGATGACGTGACTGACATTTTCCCTTCTATTGAACTGTTATTCTACTGTACATTTGCATAGTTTGTGTTGTATAGTGTTGTGTATTGTAGATATATTTTGGGTATTACCAGACATTAAACCAAACTCATTTGAAAGACCACAATACAAGTGCAATAAAATAAAATAAATCATCTCATTAACATTATGACAACAAAAAACAACCAAAGAAACCTCACTGCAATCCACACCAAACCCCTTTGCTGTAGTGACACCAGAACAAGCACTATAAAACATCAACTTGCTAATTGTGTTGGCTAGAGAATTGAACTACTCATTGGACTCAAACCCCTGCCCCTAATAAAAATCCCAGTTTATGGCATTGTGTCATGCTTGCTGCAACACAGGCTTCCATTGAGGGCGAGGGTGGTTTGGAATGTGTTTGGGTGGAGCGGGCTTTTAGACCTGCAGTGGACACTGCCTTGGACACATCACCTCTCCTGCTGGGGCTCTTCTCCCGCGCCCACACAGAGCGCAGATCTGAGACGGCAAGTCAACTCAGCCCTTATCCGGCAGCCCAGCAAGAGCAGCCCAGTTAAATTGTCACAGGCCCCAGATCAGATCCTCTAATCAGGTTTCCCACGTAATAGATTCCTCCATTCCCTCCTTTTTCTGCCTGCAGGGGCCAGGGGTGTGTGTGTGTGTGTGGAGAGGGGGGGGTGTGCTCTCTTCTCTAATCACCATCCCTCCTTCCCCTCCTCCTTCTCCTCCTTCTCCTCCTCCTGTTTGGTCGCGCTCAGTCGGGCTCGAAGGCCCCGTTGGAGGCCCCCTTGTGACTCTCGCTCTTCCGCCGGTTCTTGGAGAGGATCCGATGGAGCAGGCGCGGAGACTGGCAGGCGGCCGCCGCGACGTGATGGGACTCCCGCCGCAGCGCGTGGAACGGGCTCTCGTCGCCGCACCTCAGGGACAGCCGCCTCCGAGCGCCGGGGGTCGACGGGGGGCTAGAGGAGGAGGAGGAGGGGGGTGGGTGGAGGGCGGGGAGGGGGGGGGGGTTGTAGGAAGGGTGGGGTGGAGTGAGAGGTGGAGACAGAAAGGAAACAACAAGCACAAAGAGCCTGTTTATTCCTGCTGACCCAGATTCATGTGCTGCTACTGCTACTGCTTACGCCGCCACTTTTAAGAGAAGACAAGCGCGAGGCTGTTCAAGATCACACCCTGAGCTAGGAGCCCTGATCACTCACACACACACACACACACACACACTCTGGTCTGAGCCCTGATCTCACACTCCACAGACACTGAGCTCTGAACACACACGCACATACACACTGCGCTGACCCTGATCATTCACACACGAGAGACCTCGAAGCCATGACCGCCTCAGAACAACACCAATCACATAGGTCCTAACCTTGACACAGAAACACTACTGAGGAGGGAGACTGGGAGGATGTGTGCGTGCATGTGTGTGCTACCGCCTAGTCAGTGTGTGCAGAATGAATGGGACCTTTTACATGCACATAATTATGTAATGCACTAGAGTATTCTAACCGTTCAATAAAAGTTACAAATACTTATCAGCAGGTTTAAATAAATGTATTTATTACAAAATTTCAATATTTAATTTTACTTTTGTTCATTATTTATAAAATATATAACAAGTCATTAAGATAAAAAAAATAATGGACAAATAAAAAACACATAAATTAGCAATTTGAGGAAGCGCAAGCTTTTCCATTGTATTCAGAAGGGCTCATTATAAACCCCTTCAATAGAAAATCCATATTTTGGTGAATTGCCCAGCATTCTGCGGGTGTGGGAGCCGCCCTGCTTTGTGTGGGTGGAGGCTGCACTGGCTGAGGGGATTGATCAGGGATGGCGTGCTATCTGTGGCCATTGTTAGCTAATGAGCTACGAGAAGGACCACCTGTTTGTGGTGTGCAGTAGAAATGGCGGGGTGCAGGCCAACAGCTGTCAGGGGTGTGCGTGTGTGTGTGTGTGTGTGTGTGTGTGTGTGTGTGTTTGAAGGTTGGCTGCGTTTGTGCGTGTGAGCATCTCAGGGTGATTGGGGGGATGGTTGGGTGTATGAAAATGTATGTGTTAATGAGGGTGAAATAATTATATATTTATATGCATGCACAAATATGCACCGGTGTGTGTGTGTGTGTGTGTGTGTGTGTGTGTGTGTGTGTGTGTGTGTGTGTGTGTGTGTGGGTGTGGGTGTGGGTGTGTGTATGTATCTATGTGTGTGTGTGTGTGTGTGTGTGTGTGTGAGAGAGAGAATGAAGAATACGTAACATATTATCAGGGAAAATGTACCTGTGTGTGGAAAGGGGGCTGGGTGGAGGTTCTACTTCTAAACCAAGAAGCGCGTACTTACCCTCCAGAACCAAGTGTCCCAGCCGTCAGCACGACCCCATCTGAACTCCTCCTTAATGAAACGTTGCCTTCTTTAGGCGGCTCATCCTCCTAGGCGCACAAACAAAGCCCAGCAGACCAAAGGTGTCAATGAGATTAACTTCACTTTTGAACACTGTCAGTAGCACAACTGCACGTCCTGTTTTATGTAACATAAATGCTCAGCTAATTGTAAGTGACACAAACGTAAGTGAGCCAATTTGATGTCAAAACATACTTAAGTTCTATTGTGGGCCACGTTAACACAGGTACTTTAACATAACAGCTTCACTGTACAAGACAGGTAGGCTTCTTGCATAGGGTAGCCTAATGCATTGCTGCACGGGACTGATCAGATAGATACATTCATGATGCATTTATGAGCTTTAATCTTGATATTCAGCCATGCATACTATTAGGCCTATAGCCTACTACAAAGGACTAGCCTACTACTCTTGCAAAACCGGCGTTTTGGAGTTACTTCTCTAACTTTTTCCAGTAAACGGCTTGCAAATTAAGCTGTTTTTTCCACACAGAGAGCGTTATCACTGACCTCGATCAGCTCCGTAACATGAGTGGCGGGGAAGTATCCCTGCTGGCCAGTCTGCAGCCGTCCGTACCACCTCGACTCCTCATGCTTGAAGAGAACTTGAATGACATCACCCTGGGAGAGTTCGAGCTCGTCTGGCCAGTGGGGTTTGTAGTTGTGTTTTACTACCATCTACAGGACGAAGTATGAAGTACATGTTATTAATAAGTAATACACAAGGATAGTGTTTTCAAGATGGAATAGATGTGGAACTGCAGTAGCCTAATCTAAGGAGACGAGAATATTGCCGATTCATTCACAGCAACCGTTCATTCAGTCTTCTAAGCCATCACTAGGCTCAGTAGAGCGGATTAGTCCAGTCGTTAAAAATCTCAAGGATTACCTAACCGAAAGTTGAGAGACAGCTAAATCTTTTGCTGGCCTAAATCACCAAGTTATTTCAGTTGAAATCACAATGTCATGATTTATAAACCCTCTACGTTAGGCCTCACTTATCAGGCTACTTATTTGATACATTTAATCAAAACCAAAATGGGTAAAACCAAGGTCAATTTTGAGGCCTTTTTGTAATTGCTGTATATTTGTCCAAACAGTTTTAATTGAATGTATTAATCTTGTCATCTAAAGCAACTTAAAAGAGAAACAACATGTTAAGCCATAAGAGGGCATTTCTGATTAATGTCAGTTAAATGTATCTGCCATGCATGCATCCTGCAACCTGAACTTGCCTTCTCTGGGGCCTCTTGCCGGTACCGATGCCTGCCGCGGCTCACTGGTGTGTGTGTGTGATGCATGGGCAGCAAGCAGAGAGAATACATCATAATTAGCAATGGTTTACAGCAAGGTGTTGACCATATGACATATCAATCTATTGCACTACCAACAAGGCCTCCACATGCACTGATGCTCTCAAGTCAAATAGACATTTAGCAGTTAAACTGTTCATTGCTGCATCTAAAACACAATCACACACACCATGGAGTAACTGTAGAGAGCACACATGGCCTCAACTTTCCTCCCTCTTAAGTCTCTTCAATAAGACACCATTAAATGTATACATCTTAATGCATCGGTCATTTGCTTACATTGCTCACCAGTGTTTGCAGTGATCGCCGTGACTCACCTTGAGGAGAGAAGACGGTGGTGAACACCTCAAAGTGCTCATTGCTCTGCATGTAGATGTTCTGCTGCTGCATGTTGCAGGCGTCAGCGGTGCTGTGGCACTGGCGCTGCAGCATTGCAGCCTCCACTTTAAATAAACTCACCTGGCTAATCCGCCGACGCCTTTATTTAGGCACTGTGCATCAGCAAATACTGGGAAAGCTCTTGTTGTGACAAAGTTATTTTTCCTTTTACCACAGTGCCAAGAGAGAGAGAGAGATGCCAGTGCAATACGTGGAGTTTGGGTAGCTAGGGGGAGGAAGAGTTTGGCAAGACATGAATGCGGAAAGATGCACTGTAGAACATAGTTGAAAAGCATAACAAAATTGTGCCAAAATTGTGTATCTCCAGTTTTACCCCAAGTGCAACATTTTCTTTTTTGTTAGTTTATCAATATGGCATAGTTTATGCTTTTTATGCAATTTGGACTTTTTGCATTTCTGGTCAGCTCTGCCACTATCACATTCAGCTTAAATTGAATTCAGAACCGTTCCATCAACACTTAAAATGGTGTACTGTTCCCATAGATGCAGCCTTTAAATATATGATATATATGCTAAAACAATTCCCCAAACTAGTTTTGCATGAAGCAAAACACATTCATCACACACAGACTCCATAATAATATGGATGCGATATTCTCATCTCCTCAGGGGTTAACTCATCGCTATTGATTGATGGTGCCCCATTTTTGTGTCCTTTGAGGTGGAATAAGACTGTGATTTTTGTTTTTTGGGGGGAGGAGGAGGGTGTTGATCCCCTGGGCTTCAGTCTTACAGCATGCAACAGATGGAGATAGACCCCCCACCCCTCTGCATCCCTCACCCTGCATGCCCCTGAGTCCCGGCTTTACTTAAGGTCTGTGTCACCAGTCATACATCATCCATCAAGTGGGACTCGTGAGATTGGGCAGCCAGGAGCTACTCATGCAAAAACCTGCACCATAGTGGCATCATCATTAATGTGCTGCAGACGAGCACAACAAGGCAGAACCCAACATGTAGCAAATTAAAAGATTGGTCAACTTGCAGTACCACTTGATAGTAATTGCACTCAAGTATGTAATGAGTCTGGAATTATATGACATTTTGTGAATTTATTAGGCCTATGTCAATAAATTGTACACACGTTAATAAAAGTAAATTATAATGCTACTTGTATTGGTCATATAAATGAACAGAGATAGGGACTAGCCTTCAGTTAAGCTTTGATTGTTAATTGTTTTTTTCTAAGAATGTCCATATGTTAGATTTTTACAGAAAATAGCTTTAGACTAAAGAATTGATTGGTTTTGATCTTGATTTTTCTTTTTGCTTTTTGTTTATATTTTTGCGCAGATAAATCCACTGATAACTGTGGGATTGATATTATGTTATGATAAAGATATTAGATATCCAGTCATATCTTCATGCAGTTAGAAAAGCATATTATTATTATTATTGAATCTAACTTGATATTTGGGCCGTCTGTCACATTTAGCTCTGGTTTCTGGATGCTGTGTTGGCAGGCCCAGCGCTTCTTCTCCAGAAACCCTGCAAAGGTGATGGGGTGAGGGAAGGCAAAGCCGGGCAAGAAAGGCTGTGCCCTGCATATGTAACTCATTGTTTTGGGTCTTGGAGGGCACACTAATGCAGACTGACAGACCGTAAACTTCATCAACAACCTAGGTGGGGTTTCACTCCCTTACAGAAGATCTCATCATATGTGTGTACTACAGGAGAATGGGAATGGAACCTCTACCACCACATATGACAAATACATGGTCACCAGCCACCCCCTAAATTATGATTTTGAGTCTGAAATCTACCAGCTACATTCATGTTTTACCAGCATTTGGATGGTGCTAATTTCCATCAGTATACTGACAATATCCCCTTTGCATAAAACATTAAACTGACAACAAATGAGTAAGTAAACCTCAAGTGCTGCAGCTCGTTGTAGCCTATGGTAATCAGCTAATAAACTACATTTTCTTTTAAAGCAACACTAAAGCACTTTCCCTCTGTCGCACGAACGCTATTTGTTTATCCAGCAAATAACAATGTCCACAGACAAGGTAGAGTTTGTTGCATGATTTTATGAAAGTATGATATATTGCAAGATTGAAGCAAGTCAAATTTGTAGTTACTTATGTCTCATTCCATCGTACTACAGAACACCCATTCTGGTAAACTTACATAGTGCAGTTATAGCCGACAGAGCGCCGCAAAGCGAATGCAGAATTACCATTCATCCTGTTCCGAGTTGATGAGCCACTGAAATGATTTTGGGAACATTATTTTAAGGTGCAAAAAACTCTTCAGTGTTGCTTTAACATGTGTAGGATTTCAGACTTTATGGACACAGTGGTGAATGGTTGCATGGCCTGCTATTGTACAGCTCTTTTTCCAAAGTGCTGTAGATTTATGCCTCAGTTTCATTCACACACATTGATGGCAAAGGCTGCCATGCAACCACCGCTATCCAGCACATAGAAAGCATGGGTCTTGTGTGTGAAGCGCTTTGGGTTGCACTCTGTGCATGTTAAATGCACTGTAAATAAACTGACTTGACTTGAATATTGGTCAGTAGTAGGCTAACTGTCAGGTTATTGTTAATTACACAGGCTTTAGTAAAGCACCCACTGCCATTAGCGCCATACGCACTATTGAGGCTTGGATGTTTGGATGGAAAGTTCACTTAAGCAGTTCAGTGTGCTGATACATTCTTAGTACAAAGCCTCTCTTTACATAATGGGAGTCCCAGGCTAATCTGTCCACCAGATTAAGACGGATAAATTTCTAGGAAGACGCAGGCTGCATTTACAGCAGTCTATTCTTGCTCAGCTGGAATGACTTGGCATTAAAGTAGATTTTTTTTTTCAAACATGTTCTGCATCTAAACAAAATGTGCAATATGAAATCTATTGTTGATATCGCAGCCTACTGACAGGCCAAGCTTGTTTGCAGTGACTAATGTTGAAGAAACTGTAAAATGTTTGCAAATGTATAAGAAAAGGATGTAATTGTTTCACTGCATGCAGAATGGCTAACTTAGCCTACTTGACAATAGAGGCCACATGGAATTACACTATTATTCTAATTTGTATGACATTTCAAACAGTTATCTGGCAGTTATAAGACTGACACTGACATAGGTCACATCCTCTCAAAAGAACTCTTCTAGGAAAGCTCATCAAAGCAAGACTCCTTTAACAGCTATTGTGCACCAGTTGTTTCAGTCAATCAGAAAAGACACTAGCCTTTTTTTGTCCAAATATATACAGGAGAGACGTCTCTTTCCTGGTGCTATAGGGATTACCCACAGCGGCCAGTCAACAACTAAGCTTATTTAGACAAAAACATCAATGAGAATCATGGACAAGACTGTCACATGTCTGTGTAAACATACATTACTTTAATTAATAATTATGCAATAGTACACATATGGAAAATAATAGTTATGAAAACACACTGAAGATAAACTGTGACTTGATCGAATTTCACAGAAATGGGCCTACATGAGAATCATGACCGAGCTAATTCATAGACCAATTCATCAGTATTTTTTACGGATAAAGAAATAAATGGCCACATGAAATTGTCCACGTCCATCTTACTGTCAATCCCTCCAAGAAAGCGACATGTCAAACGCACACGAGGAACTCACTCGGGGCTGTGCCATTGTCACGTGGTAAAGGCACTTGGAGAGCGGGCCGTGACAGCAAGGAAGGAGGCGTTCAGTCTCAGCGTTTGCCTGGTTTAGACCGTGCATTCTGAGGCTTGCCTTTGCCTCTCCCTCTACCCTTTCCAGAAGAGCCACCCCTGCCAGGAGGACCACCTTTTCCAGAAAAGCCCCCCTTGCCAGGAGGACCACCTTTTCCAGAAAAGCCCCCCCTTCCTTTGCCCGGAGGACCACCTTTTCCAGAAAAGCCCCCCCTTCCTTTGCCCGGCATGTTGCCCCTTCGACCCTTCTTTCCAGGCCCTTTCCTCGCATTTGACGCCGATTCCCTATCCTCCTCTCTCATCTGTTTGTTTACCGCTCTGGTCATGTCAATGCGGGGCTTTTTGCTGCCCAACACCTTCAATATATCCAGCTGTTTTTGCCTTTCGTTGGAGAAGTCGCCAATGAGAGGCTGGAATTTCCTCTTTTTCCCGGTGTTTTTGGGGGCTTTCTCCTTTGGTAAGCGCTCCTGGAATTTACCTACAGAAGCCGTGGATACCTTGGCAACATTGAGGGCTTGAGAAAGTTCAGCCTTTGACTGTTGAGCGGTGGGAACGAGTCCGCCTCCTGGCGTGGGTAACTTTTGGGCCCTGGCAATGTTCTTCAAACGATTGAACTCATTCTTTGCTACCCTCTCCGTCTTGGCCTTATTACGTTTAGCGAACTGATCCTCGTTTGGGTCTGCATTCTCGGGAACTTCGATGACCCACTCTTTAGTGTCATCTTTGGCACGCTTGTAGCCCCAGCGTCTCCTCCATTCCTTGTGTTCCTCGTCCCATACCAAATTCGTTTTCTTTTTCTTTTGAATTCCTTTCAACTTCGCAAACTGTTCCCATTTTGTTGGCGGCTTGGGTTTTGGTGGAGGCTTCTCCCTGGGCAAAGCCGTGGTTGGCTCTGGGAGTTTGACGACAATAACATCTTCAACTCTCTCTGTAGGAAGTTTCCAGATCTCGTTGATGAAGAGCTGTGTGTTGTCTCGAGCGAGTGAGCGGAGGAAGTCTTCCTTATTCGTGGTTTTGAACTCGCGTTCATCTACACGATTCTTGTCAGCTGCCACAAGATTCCCCGTGTCAAACTCAAGATCTAATTCTTTATGAACGGTAATACTTTTGAGTCGTTCGGCTTCATCTTTCTCTGCTTGGGCAAGCACGTCTTCTATGCTGCAGGCTGCCATTTTGTGTTCTGACTGGCCCACACGTGTTTTGGTGAAGACGTAAAAGGTTACATCAATCACTTCCGGGTGTTAGACTTACAGCATGCGTATTTTTTGTCCACTAGATGGTGTCCTTGTGTAACTATTTATAGCGCCAACTATTTACAGAGCCTTACGTTGCTCTGACTAGTGGAGTTAAGTCACAGTGTTCATACAAATCCATATGGTCCGTTTTTTTTTCATTAGCTCCAAACGTTCCATTTGAATATTTAGTTTAGTTTACTCATTTGATCTTACTGATGCACCACCCAACAACCATTAGCCTAATAATGTCCTATACTAATCATTGTAAACTTTTGATCAAATTCAGGGTTGCAACTTGCAACCCTGAATTATTCTTCCCATGTCATCTAAATTCACACTCTGCCCTTTCCAAGGGAACTTAGGCCTAGCCTACACTGGTTCAGTGCTGGGTAGGCTATTCTCATTAAATCCATCCATAGCACATAGTGACACAAGTGGCTTTGAGGAGACACTCACTGTGTCTCAAACTGCCTACATGCTTACTTCAAATACTTATGTAGGCATATAGTGCAGATATCGGGACTACTAACTAACCATGGAAAAGTGGGCACAACGCAAGTAAGTGCTCAGTGCACACTAGCAGTGTAGCCTACTGACGGAAGTAGGCCTATGCCGTTTGAGACACAGCCACCATATCCATCTCCATGATCTGTGAGGTTTGGACTATGAAGTAAGCCACATAAGTTCTTACCTGCCTTCAAACCTTGCGCTACACATAGGTAGCTAGCTCTTTGTGTCAGTCTTTCTCTTTATTTTTCTTTCTGTCCCTCTCTCATGATGAGTACCCCCCCTCCCCCCCACCCCTGACATTTCTATCCCAGAGGGCAACAGAACTCCGAATACAATCCCCGTTCCCAGCTCATTAGAGATGAAGATGACACCTCCTCCTTTTGCAGAGCGTGGCAGTCCTCCTCTCTGTACACTTCAAAGGTAATCAAGTCTGAGCGATAATCAGATTGACGGTAAATTAGAGGGTCATTTAGGACGAGAAGACTCTTCTTGCAGTGATATTCAAAGCCCCCTAAGTCAAACTCATTTAAGCCTGATGCCAAATGAAATAATTTGTGGAGTGAGTGGACTCCACAGTGGATAGATATTTTTTTAGACTTTGAAATGGTATAATATAAAATAATTTGTGCAGATTATGTATAGGCCTATGCAAAATGATGTGGTAAGGATAAATTGAGAAAAACACTACAACCCGACTCATAAACACATACAACATAAAAGTAGGCCTATGATTAAAAGAAACAAACAATTTTGGCAGATCTGATAATTTGAGTATATATTTGTAGAAATATCAAGACAGGCTTGCAAAATCCATAAAAGCCATAATTGTCCAATCAAATGAGGTAGCTTTGGTATAGAACATGCAAAAATAAATAAATAGATAATAATAATAATCATCATTTTCAAAGATATATTTTTCAATATTGAAATAATGAATTATTCAGCTTAATGGCAACCAATTAGGTGTTAGTCTTATGCTCATGACTAAAAACAAACAGTTATCAGACAATGCATGCACACCTATAACTGTTATCTAACATGAAGTTAGTATAAAAATGGCCATTGTTTTCTTTATTTATTTATTTATGCCCTACTAATTATATCTGGCATTAGCTTCTTCCTGTGAATATGAAGTGAAGCTGCTGACAGCTATGGAAATGAGCGCTGTTGTTGCGGGAATGACGTGGCTGAGGCCCCTGCAGGTAGGCTAACGCACACAACAGTGCGAATGGTAATGAGACGTGAGCGCATTGCGCTGACACCCGCCTGGCACGCCACTCGATCGCCTTTTGCGGCGGGGATGATGGAGAGAGCAGTTAGTTAGCCTTCCAGGCCATATGCAATTACGTCAGTCATTTGCCGTTTCTGCGCCGTCGCGGTCACTGGAGTCGTGTGGCGTTTGCAGGTGCCCCAAGAGCCAGATATTGTTTGATGCCTACAGTGACTTCTATGATAGAGCGGTGGTGAACTTGAATCACTGAGTCACTGCGCTTCTGGGGCACAGGCAATATGAGAGTACTCTGTGTGTCATCTTTTTTTCTGTCAGGTAGTCTTCGTGCACTCCAGATGAACATCCTATGTCAGATCCGTCGGAATGTGAGACCAAGGATGAGGTCGTGTTTGTTACTGAGAAAGTGGCGCTGTATTTACCGATGAGCCAGTGCAGCGATGAACCTACCTAAAAGGTCATACTGCCAGGACATGGCTGCTGGGACTATCAGTCTTCCACGGTCTCTTGTGTAACAGCCTTTGACTGGTGGCATCTTAAATGAGCGGAGTTCGCAGTGATCTGTGATTCACGAGAGGGGGTGGTGGCGACGGTGGTGGTGATTAAACTGTGGACTTAAAGTGTTCCAAAATTATCCATGCACTGTTTGAGAAGGGGGAAAAAAAAACACATCGCAACCGACCTGTTATGACCTATGGAGATAACGACGAGACTGGAGAGGGCATAAAGCGTGGATGAAATTATTTCATCACCTCATCTTGCACTGAATCAAACTGACCATCTGTTGACAGAAGCTCAGTTGGTTGTGAGCTTGTATTTTTAGTTTAGTGTTATGTAAATGTATGAAGAATTGGCTCTGAAGTGTGAAAAAACTAAAATGTGATTGTAACATTTTAGTGTTATTGTTACTTTGACTCTAGCTCAAGAGTCAAAGTAAGAAAGGAGATTAATGATCCTCCCTCCGGATGGTTTAATTATGTGGCTTTCTTTCATAAAAAAGATTGACATTGTCAACCCGATGAATTGATTCATCTGTTTAGTTTGTTAAAACTAGAATATTTTTTACACCATCTATGATGCACCCCTGCTGAAGACATCTGAGTAGAACACCTTGAAGCACATGCAGTCGTGCACACATCTTTTCATCTCTTGTTTTGGTCTTGAGGAAGGAGCATCTGGATCGTCCCAAGTGAACTGTGCTGGCACTGAACTCTGGTAGAGTAGTGGAAGCCAGCTATTTTTTTCCCAACCCTCTCTCTCTCTCTCTCTCTCTCTCTCTCTCTCTCTCTCTCTCTCTCTCTCTCTTCTGCGGAATCTGGCCAGCTTCCTAGAAAAGGCCCAGCATGAAACAGAGAGTCCTTGAGATGCCATTCCAGGTTGTGTGTCTCCGTGTTTGTGTGTGTGTGTGTGTGTGTTTGTACTTGTGTACTTTTTAGTGTGCTTCTGTGTGCGCATGTGCCATGCTGCCGATGCAGCTTCAGCCGCATGCTGCGGACTGGAAGAAGGACAAGAGAAGCTTCAGATCTTCATGCGCTAGCGGAGGTCATCACTTGGCGTTCGCCGCCGCGGCTCCCACCTCCTGACATCACACACACTGAGGCGAGTACCCTTTTGCTGGCGTGGCGGGGACTGCCGCACGCATTAGATACGCTTTCACGTCTCCGCCGGTTCATAAAATGAGCGAATCTGTCACAATGACTAATCTCTGGCGTGTCAATAACTCCGAGGACGGGCGTCTATTATTACCCCAGTGCTTTCAAAACAGCCCCGGGCGACACTCGCTTTTTATACACCCATAATCTCATCTCCAACAAAAAGAAGAAAACGGAAATCAGTATGCAAATGTTTTTGGTGGTGAGCTTTTGTATCTGCAAGGGCTGAGCATAGCCAACAGAAATCCTCTTTGAAGCAATTGGGAGAACCAATAATAGAGGGAGACAGGCAGAGAGAAAGAGATAGAGATTGAGAGAGAGAGAGAGAGAGAGAGAGAGAGAGAGAGAGAGACTCAGAGCCTAGTGAAGAGGTCATCAGCGCAAGTATTGATTGCCACTTAATTGGTTCACAGGTGCTCACTCGAGGATAATTATAATGAAACTTGCCTAGCAAGATAAAAGGAGAGGGGCAAAGTCATGCCTGAGCTCTGGGATAATGCAGTGTTTTTGGAGTGCATGAAAGGGGTCTCCACATGTAGGCCTACATGTATATAAAAAGAATGATATTAACAGCCGTATCTTGGCAAGGCCGAGTTTGTGAGGCCTTTAATGTCTGATGAAGCACACATCCGATTAGTTGTGTGTAAATTCGACAAATTCACCCTTTCACTCATGGTCACACAACATCTTTGTATCAAAGACACGGGGGCTTTTAGCATCAAGATGCTCCTTAACACGCGGCGCGCTCCTTTTTGACACCATCTGATTTGACGGTGCTGGACCGCAGGGAATGGGAAAAGCTGTGGGAAATTGCTTCTCACCCAATCTGCATTTGACAAGTGACAAATTGGCCCCCTTTCAGAGATGGGCTGAGGACATTACTGAGGGTTTTTGATGTCCCGGAGGACTTCTGCCGTCGACGCGCTCCCGAGTGAAGTTTAACTAGCGTTCGCTGACGTGCGAACAAGTGTGAAGGCCCGGCAATTATGGAGACATTTTAAATATAACCCTGTGATAAACCCGCCCCGGCTGCCTCGGACAGCCAATTGCCTTCATGTATCTTCTTTACCTCCGAGGATTCCTGCACTTTATCGGCGTTGTCATGCCATCTGCTAATTCTTTGGCGGAAGAAGGAAGTGTGGATTTAAAAACATCAATGTGAGAACGGCGCAGCAAATGAGTCGTTAGATGTTAATGTGCACGACAGAGAAGTTTCTAGACAAGTTCTTGTGGTGGTGAGTCACAAGAAGTTTCCGGCTGAACTCCTGGTTGAATTCTGAAAGGGCAAAATAAAGCAAAACAAAAATGCGGCACACTAATAAATGTTGTATTAAATAGGTAATAAATGGATAATGAAAAAACGCCAAACATGCCCCTTAAGAGGATTCCATTATAATGATAATAATAATAATAATAATAATAATAATCTGAGCAAAAACAATAGGGCCTTGCACCTTCGGTGCAGCCGCTGCTTCAGCAGCCGCACCTCGGTGCTCGGGCCCTAATAAGTGAGGTAGAGATGATCGGGTTTGTCGAAAGGTTCCTCTTCAGTCATGACCCCATCGCCCATTTATCAGGGCGTAGTCTGACGGTTCTTACCTTGCGTCATCACTGTCTGACATATGGTGGCCTACTTACCTATAATGGCTTACATACCTGGTGGCATCCTTATTCACGGCTGTGTTTGGGGCAGAAAAGACCTCAGGCTCTCAGCCACTCACGATGATACCAGGCCAGCGTGAGTTCAGGATGACATTGGAAGAAAGGTGAGAGCAAACCTAGGGCTGTTTTATGTTGCTGTAAGCCTCAGGTGACACACACACACACACACACACACACACACACTCACACATTTGTTCCTTTGTTTACCACATTGCTGTACGGCTTCTATAGTGCTGCTTACTTCATCGTTCAATATTTGAGCCTTAACTCAGGTGACGGGGTCGGCCTGTTGAATTGATCCACTACCACTACACCACATCCACATCTGCTCTGTGCGTGGGTGTGTGGGTGTGTACACGTTTGTGTGTAAATTGTCCATTTTAATGAGGTAGGATTTCCTCCTGTTGCTTGATGTATTGGTAAAGCATTGCAGATAGCAGCCAGCTTTGGCTCAGCTCTGCCTTGGATCTATTCTGCTACAGACAGAAAACAGGGCAAAGTTTGTCCCATGGTCCGCTTGTAAGGTCATCTACTAAACATAATGATCAGTTTATATGTGAAACCTGACCCGTGTCTAAGCAGGACCAATCATTAGGTCAGCCAATGGCTCACTTCCTGTCAAAGATCAAGGCTACGGCAGTCAGTTAAGCTTCTGTGTGAGCCATGGGCCATGCTCTTGGATCTATACGGTGAGCACAGCAATTAAATTCTCCCATGATGGGGTGATGGGAGAGGAGGCTGTGCCAAACCACCACACCACCACTGGAGGTTGGGTCCAGACGTCCTACTGATCACAACTGCTGTGTGATTTATGTCAGGGCTGCAAGCTCTGGCACTGATGGGGGGGAAATACACACACACACACACACACACACACAGGCCTACACACACACACGACACAGGCCTACACACACACACACACACACACACACACACTCTGTATTTCATAAAACATACACTCCTATAAACAGCACATCCTGCTTTTACCAAGTGGTGCATTCTGTGAACCGAAATATTGTCTTACACACCGAATACACACTGAGATTAGCACAACAAGGGCTTCTGGTTTACTTTTAAACAGTCGTTGTACAAGAAGATTATTGGCAGAGAATGATAAAGCTTTTCCTCAGCATGTAACAGTCACAAAACAACATTCAGCCAAGTGGACCCTAGAAACTAAGCTGTGCACTGACACTCTTCTCTGGTCAATATTAAAACAATGTCCACTCTCCGGATAGCTGATTACTCACACATTGTGACTAATATTACGTTTCCGTACACAGTGTAATCACATTCAACCCACTTCATATAACAGATAAAAAAAAATAGAACAGTGTTACGAAACACAAACTAGGCCTTCTACTTCACTAAGCAAATTTTAATCTAGCTTTCTCAAAGCACAAGCAAGAGAACAGTCAATGGGGGTCAGCTATGATGGGAATCTATTGTCATCAGAGGACTGTGAGCTACATGCATTTACAATCTCAAATCAGAAAAAGTTGGGACTTTGTGGAAAATGCGAATAAAAACAGAATGTAATATAATCTGCTCATATTTAGTTGCAAAAGGACACAGACAACAAATGTTGAAAATGAAAAATGACCATTTTATGGAAAATAAAGGCTATGTGAATTTGATACCAGCAACATATTTGTGGTAACAAAATGCTGAAAAAGTTGTGTAATGACAAAGAAAACAAAAGGAGGAATGTTTCACAACTAATCAGGGTGACTAGCAACATAATAGAGCTGAAAAAACAATATTGGATTGTGGTCTTTTGCACAGTTTGATACTCAATTGAAAAATCTTAAACCATGCAACAGCCAGATTGTATTGAAACATGATACAGAAAATACCATTATCTTATCTAAGCCTGGGCTTATTTAAAATGGACTGAGGTAATGTGGAACAAGGTCCTGTGGTTAGACCAATCAAAATTTGGACTTATCTGGGCTAAGAGGAGAGGGCCTATCCAAGTATCCAACCTATCCAACTTGTTATAGTGCTCAACCCAACATCTATGTGGAGGTGCTTTAGTACAGCTTGGGCATTTTGCACATCTAAGCACAATCAATTCTGAATGATGAGGTTTTGAGCAACATATACTGTCAGCGATGTATTTTCCAGGGAAGACCTTGAATATTTCAGGAAAACAATGACAAAATGAGTTCTGCACATATTTAAACAGTATTTCCCCATAGAGTCAGATGCTAAAATGGCCTGTCTGCAGTCCAGACCTGTCAAATTAGGTGCTTCATGGAAGGAAAAACATACGAATATCCATTCTCAAAACAACTCTCCAAACATTTATAGAATTTTGTTAAATGAAGAGGTGAAGCAGCACAGCGTAAACATTCCTTGTCCCAACTTTCTTTTAAACATGTTGCTGGCATCAAATTCAAAATGAAGAAATATTTCCCATGAAATAGTCCAATTTGTCATTTTACACATTTAATATGTTACCTTTTTGCTGCTAAATGTGAGTTTATGAGGCTTATATATGACCATATTCTATTTTATTGGCATTTTACACATCCCAACTTCTGAGTTAGGGTTGTGGTAAGTAAACTTTTCAAATTAATTGAAAAGAATATCACATAAATGCTCTGCATTGAGATAGGCTTAAACTTGCAGGGGAGAGGGAGAGAGAGAGAGAGAGAGAGAGAACATGAGCCAGAGATGACGCACAACCCTCATTGACAACCTTAAAGACAGTGGAATACCCCCTCAATTAGCCAGTGGACCAGAAAAGGTTTTGTAACACGGTGAAGAGGAAAGAGGAGAGAGGGAGAGAGAGAAAATAAGAGAGGGCAGCAGACTGATGGGCTTTCCCCGTTTGCGGACTTCAATTAAGCAGAGGGGAGGTCAGTGGGAGAATTCAGTGGATTTCAAATTGGATTTTGTGTGGAGACGGAGCACTGGAGAGATGCCCAAAGGCTGTGGGGACGGGGGCGCGTTTTGATGAAGAGGAGCAACACCTCGGGCAAAGGAGCCTATTTAATTGGTTTCTACCCAAACCTGTCTTTACATTGCAAGATATAAAGTTAGCCCTCCAGAATTTTCTACTCAAAGAACACGCACACACACACACACACACACAGAGACACACACAGAGACACACACACACACACACACACACACACACACACACACACACACACACACACACACACACACAGAGACACACACACACACACACACACACACACACACACAGAGAGATTGTAAGAAGAGAACAATGCCTCACTCCGATAACATACTTAAACATTAATTGGGCGAATCATCAAAACTAGTCATTATTACAATTTAACACTTGTCAGTCAAAGACTGCTGTGAAAAGACTCCTTTTTACTTTTGCGTTAAGATAAAAATCATTATCACATCATCAGAGGGGCATCTGAGTGCTTAATGTCCACATCTATTGGAAGCCACTGCAGTACATTCTCTCATGCACACCATTGGTGTGTTGTGAATTAATTAATAGAATCATTGGCAGCATCGGAGAAAGGCACAGAGAACAGTTAACAGCCTTCATTTGCATTTCAACTCTAAACAACAGCAGATGACTCATCGACTCGTAGTGTGTGTGAGGAGCTACAGAATGCCAAGTCCTTTTTTGGTGTCATTACAACCCCCAAAGAAGATAACTGAGTCGTCTCCATTGTCTTACAGCGCTATAGTTAGTTAGCCGTGAGTGGCCTGCGGCCATGAATGCATGAATTCATTTTGTTTTTATCCACTCCTGCTTTCTTCTTGGGTTGTGAGACGTCTGTTGTTAACCTCAGCCAAACCCTTAGTCCACTCCTGGATGGGTTATATCACTATCTGCCTTCTCCACCCCGCTCACTCTCCCTCTTGCGCTCTCATCTGCCAAGCTCCATTGTGACTGCTGCAATCATGATTGTGATACTCAATGTCCTCGAGATTCCTTAAAATATACTCACAGTCATAATTCCCCCTCAAACCATACAACACCTCTTAATTCGCATAAAAGGATGCTTATTTTTAAAAAAGTGTCTTCTATTGTCCTTTCAATCTGTCGAAACCATACCCTTATGAGACAGAATCCATTGAAAAGTTACGTAACATTCCCCAAATAAATACCCCAAAAAGCATGTTTCATAACTCATATATTGCATGTATTGTGATTCAAGCACTGACCCTGACACAAATATAGTGTTAAAGGGCGGACCAAAGAGACTGTGTGTTGGTACTTCCTCTCTGTCTGTTTGATTGACAGGTAAATGAAGGCCACTGCACCCCCTACTGACACGTTATACTTGTGGGTGACTTGAGTGGGCGTAGAAGTCTTGATTTTTTTTTAAATCCGAGAGCAACATTTACTTAACCCCTAACAGAACAGTCACTTGAAGTCTCCTCATTACAGGAGATGACTATTACAGGAAGAATGTAACTGAAAAGACAATGCACCTCATTTCTTCCCACCATCTTTTTCTACTTTTGGATGGTGAGTCCTACTGTTTTTGATGTTGTGTGTATGGCACAATTGTGTATTTGTTGATTGTTGTAGTGCCAAAACAAACTTTCCACAAATAAAGAATATCTTGAAGTTAAGTCAGTACCGTAACTTTGGGTCACTTCTGTTCTTCTTCCAGAAAAAAAGTATTGTTACCAGCAACCTGCTGCTATCATTCCCCCCGTCAGGGAACTTTTTTAAAACATAAAATATTGGATTCATGTGGTTTCAGTCAGCACTGACTGTCACTTATTGCCTTTTGAAATACGGTTGTGAGAAAAGATTTGGGTACAGACTGAAAAAGACCTAAAGGGAATGACCCTTTCAAGATATAAAGTTAACTTCTCCCAAAATGTAACAGGCCTATCATTTAAATAGGGGGATTTACGGCTTTCTACTATGTTAGGGCCTTGGGTATAGCAGCAAAATCATTATCCATTTCAATAGATTTCATATAGCTTCCATAAGGTGCAGCACTGTCCCTCTGGCCACACAGTATAGTAACTCCTCAACAACTCCTCATAGACTGTTTAAATGCACGTAATATTGCATCAGAAGAACCTCCATGTTGTCATTAGCCAACGGTACAGCTTGTGCAACGCTCTTAATTGTATTTAATCAGTTCTGTAATGTGTTTACAGTCATGTTCATGGTTAATTCATCAAGCAAAACACTAATTATTGCAGTAATGAATATCTAATGTGTGGAGAAAGAACAGTTGGCTGAAAATAGAATCATGTCATCTTGCAAACAACCTCCATTGACTGTATATGGTCAAGACAAATAGGTGGACTACACTGGAGGTATAACACTGGCACTTGCATTTATGTAGAGACAATACAAATACTTAAATATGGAATTCACTTTTTGGGCCATTTTTGCGAAATCACTTGCTATCCTATTCTTAACCCATTCTTAAACACGTCAATCATCTGTGGAATGGGCAGGGCTCGAAAAACTCCAGCCAATTACATTCTTAATTACATTCATCTGCCGGCCGTTTTGTGAATTCCATATCCAACCTTTAACTGTATTTACAAGAAGCATTATCAAAAGCCAAATTAGACTGAACAGCTAATGCTAATGTAGCGTCTCAGACTGCACAATCTGATTTCAGTCAGTCCAGCCTTAACCAGTTTATACAAATCAAAACTTTCTCTCTGTTAAGTTGCGCCTTGGTAGGACACGGGGCAAGGTCTGGACAGGATGTGCTCTTCTTCTTCTGTCTCATTCCAGGAATTGCGAGGGGAGACTGTAAATCATGGAATGCTAAAGGCCTATAGCGGCAGCACCTTCTGCCACCACTGACATTTACCTCTAATTGACCATTGGCATTTCTTGTCACCCGGCTCGGAAACAAGATGTCATCAGCGTCACGCATCCCAATCACTTACGCTGATGAGCTGCAACAAGCGAAAAATAAACAGTCCACTTAATATGATGAGAAGATTGCCAAGGGTCTGACTGCTCCACTCTCGCAGGCTGAGTGTTTGCTATCCAAAGCTCTTTGTCGAGAGGTGTCTTTTAAGATTTATTTTTTCCATATTCCGACCACACGAGTGAGTACATTGGTTTTATTTAGCCAATTTCATTGATTGATGTTTCGACACTACAGCTCGGTAAATCTGAGAGGTTTAATCAAATTAACCTATAGTATTTTGCACCAGAGTAGAGCGAAGATCAGTAGCCCTAATTTGAATAGCAGGCAAAGTCCTTTGGACCAAACATTGCTCATGGCCAAGAATGAATATACATATATGCAGAAATACATAAACATGTGACACATTAGACTATATATAGACTGCCCGTCATTTGTTTCACTTTGTAAAATGAATTCTACAATGTTAGCTGTCTGAATTGACAGGTGATGTGACAAGTCACACAGAACTACAAGCTCATATGCTGAGTTCCAAGTCATTGCAGAATGACTCAACGCTGAATAAACCCATAAGCTAAGATCCTTCTTCTGACGAGGACTGTGAAAGACTGCCATTAATTAATATGTGAATCCATTAACCGAGCTGATCACTGATTGACAGATACAAACTGATGATGTCTTTTGACTGTGAGATTCACAGAGAACCTCAAAGGTTGACCCTGGAGCTAACAATGACCAATTAGCGCAGGAAGCCTTTGTTTGGGTTCAACACTCGCCCCAGTCTGATGAAAACAATGTGACTGGGTGTCACAATAGCCTTGTAATGAACTCGAAATTCTGCGTACTCTGTTTGAAATACCAATTAAACAGTCCTTTAATGGTAGTGAGTGCTCTAAGAATATACCTTTGTTGCGTAGGCTCTTAAAATACCCAAGGGGAGCCGTTCCTTCAGTGAACAGACTTCAGCGCTTACTTTGGAGAACTTTTGGCCAGCTTCTACTTTGGGGAAATTGTTACCTCTTGTTAGAGTGCTTGTATGACTCTACTAGAACCTGAGCCTTAATTGATTTCTTTTTAAAGGGCAGCTATGCATTTCCCCACTCAGCTCACAAGTTGAAATAGCATAGGCATTAATACACGCCCCTGTATTTCTGTACTGGCATTAGACATGTTTAAATATTGTATCAGGGAAGTTTTGGCGCCACACTGTCTCACTGTCACACGGTCTTGGCTTTTGTCATACACGTTTCTTTTTATGCATCATTCTCCTTCACTGTGTAGTCCCGCCATGACTGCCACACGAGTGAAATGTTCTTGGGCAGTCGCCTGTGCGTTCAAGCAGTGTCAATCCATTATCTGCGCTGAAGGACACATATTCACGAGAGATGTCATCAGAGGATGAAGACTGCATGTGATTATGCAAAAGGCCCGCAACTCAAAAGGCCGGATGCCTGCCGATTAGACACATGCAAGCATGCTTCAGCGACAGTTATATCTTCTTTTATTGTGTCAAACAATGTGTGGTAGGATGTATCAAATTCTTGAGATTTCTTTTCAAACTTGATATGAAGAACATTTGAAACATTGAACATTTTAAACTGAGTAAGCAACTAAAATGTCACGGTGGAGCAAAAGTGTGACCTCAACCTCAATCACACTAGTCAATTATGCTAATAGATTTTTCACACGAAATTCAAAGGTCACTCATCTTTCTTACAAGAACACACTCTTTCCACTGAACACATACTGTAGGCTTGCCATTATCAAACAAACAAATGAATAAAGGACTACACAGAGGGGTTTAGAAGATCGGAGTGCTGCTGAATCTCAAGAGATGTAGATCATTTAAAAAAATAAATAAATAAAAATTATGCTGATTAGTCCAGGCTCTCAAAGTTGGGCGAAGAGGCAGAGGCGATGTAGCATTCAAAATAAGGCCTCAAGGAAGAAAAGGCCAAGCAGCATTGATTTAAGTGTCGTTAAATGTTGATCAAGGAACGGATTATGCTAAATATTCACAGTGCGTCAGAGATGGGGGTGTGTACACAGTATTTGTGAATGGGGGCTGGGAATGTGCTTGGAAGAGATGGCATGTGATTGTGGTAGCCTACACCCTGATGAGTGAAATACATCAGGCCAGGTTGTTGGGTACGACTACTTGCATGTGATATTGTGGGCTTTGGGAAGCTGTGGGAGGTCCTCAACCAATTATAGCACAAAATACTTTTTTGTGTGTAACTCCAATTAAACAGGCAGTGATTCATGTCGTTGTGGATGTGGCCCTCATCTGTGTGTCCAACAGGGTGTGTAGGGAAACAAATGAGGCTACAGGGAGAAGAGTGTCAAAAGTGATGAAGATGTGGCAACAAAACTAATGCTGTATTGTTATGGCCATGTGTTTTGTTTTTTTTACACATTAAAAAAAGTGGACTTTAAGAAAAGGAATAAAATCACACTGGTATCTTGGGGGCCATGGAAAATAACAAAATAAGAAATCCTGAGAGAAATTAAGTTTACAATACTTGTGCTTGTATGTTTTAAATATAAGCCTGGCATTGAAATAAATTGTTTATGAATACAGCAAGCACAGATAATCACAGTCATATTTACTAGTCTGGTGGCCTGTCATTAGCACACTATGTTGTGTGACATGACCTGAGCAACAGTTGGGCTAACAGAAGGAACCAAATGCCAGAGGGTCTTTCAGTCAAGACTACGAAACCACTTCACGGCTGTTTAGATTCATGAGTTGGCGCCCCTGGTCCATATAGCACATGATGTACATTTTAAACACGTCCTAATAATGCACATAACTAAGTGTATTTGCATCCTAAGATAGTACAAAATCTTTCCACTAAGTCTGGCATGGAGGGTCCACTTGATATTGTTCATCAGATGAAGGGATTGTGTAATGATGTGGCTGAAGTGATCTGATAAGTCTGGAGATGTTTTGACGGCATCTTCTTGCATGTTTAAGTAAAAACATGGCCTTGCCAGATAGCCTGAGGAGGCCTTCATCGAAGCGAAAAGTGCTCCCTCTCCCAGTCTGATTACATGATGGCAAGTTGTGTGTATATACTGTATGTCCAACATGCTGACAGGACTTAAAATAGGACACTCAAGTCCATATGGCGGAGATGGGGATGAGAAGAGGACCAGATAAAAGAGGGAAAAATACGGCCCCTTCATCATTAATCACTGTCCGAATTTGAATCACTGTGCCGCTGCCGTTCATTAATAGTCATTTGATCATGAAAACCTTCTTGGTTCTGGTGCAAGTTTCAGAATCAGAATTTTGCTTTAAGTTTATGTTTATGCTTGCTTAGACACTTTGATCCACAGTGACTTATAACATTGAATAATGATAAACATTATGATTATAAGCATCACAATAACAAAACATTACAAGCAACAGTTTGAGACCAAAACAAACAAACAAATAAATAAATAAATATTTAATAATAGCAAAATTGGCTTAAGTGTGTTAAGTACGGGTGTGGTGAAGCAATTGGTCGGCCTAAGTTCAAATCCCAAATCTGACTTTGTGAGCCCATGTCACTTAGGTAAAAACGCTTGCTAAATACTGTATTTGTTCACAAACAAGACATGTCTTGCTGCCGTTGGTGTTTCTGGCAGTACAGAAGAAAAAACAAATATTAACCAACTTTCATAAAAGGATAAAATGATCCACGCTGGTGTTTTAAAATTAATACGATTTCTTCCAGAAAGATGTCTGCAATGAACTGAAACGGTCTTTTGTCCACACTCTCCTGTGTCTTCCCACAAATCGCATTAGCATGAGTTTTCAATTTCATTTAATGAATTTAGTCAGAATTTGAAGGATTTTACAATACACCATTTACACTGCCTGCGAAATCCCTTAATGCACCTTTAATAGCACAACTGCTGCTAAGACAGCAAGGCCAATAAAGCTTGTAGTGTGTTCTGCATGTTGCATTCTGCATGTTGCACTTTCCTCTTTATTTGGGACACATGACCGTTATCAAGAGACACAAGCTCAACACATCAGGGCAGGAAACATAAGACTGACAAAGTTCAATCAGGAAAGCAGTTTCAAATCATTCTGTTCTGGTCAAAAACACTAAAGTCATGGATGGATTATGAACCTGCTCCTGGGCACAGACATGACCCCTCCCCCAACACACAACACACACACACACACACACACACACACACACACACACACACACACACACACACACACACACACACACACAGACACCCCTAACCCAACAACCCCGTACTCACATAGAAATGGGCAGTGGTACACAGGTTGATCTTAAAGTTGAGTTGTTTTAACTAGTTTTAACATTTTTGTCACTTTGCCAGATCAGGCCACATTTTATTCATGTGTATCTCAACAGGATTCGCATAAGCCCCATTCAGATATCAGGGGTGAATAACATACCCTGTGGTATGATTGAGGGGCCCTACTATGACCCCTTTCAGATATCAGTGGTGAATAACATAGCCCTTGGCATAGATATGATAAAGATAATAAAGTATAATTGAGGGCCCCCATTAAGCAACTATGGGCCCCTGAACCCTTGGACCCTAGGGCCTGGGCCTGGAGGGCCCCGTTCTGTAACCCATCCCAGCCTGGAGTAGTGAAGATGGGAGGCACAAACGTAATAAAAGTGTTTCAGATTCACATGAATCCAGAGTAATGTAGACATGGCCTGACATTTCTGTGACTAACCCATGCATCACATCACCTATGCTAGTCTGGAGAATAACAGGTGTAGTAGGACTTGCTGTTCATAAGATTGCATCTGAAACTAAAGGGCATTTGACTTCTCTGCTAAGGCCAAGACATACCTTTCTTCATATTAAAGAAAGGGACTAAATGTCCTGAATTAGCAACCGCTCAGAAATTAGGCTGTTCCTCAGGCCTCTGCTACACTGTTCCATCCATTTGAACAAGCCCAGGCAACCACACAACCAAATTCCTTGATCGGCATTCTTAGCCAGACCCGGATGTAGGATGAGTAGGATGACCAGTATATTTTCTTATTAAGTTATGTGAGTAGGCACATGGATGGATAGTTGGATGGATCCAAATGCAATGCCCTCTTTGCCCCAAAGATAATTGCATAACCCCTTTCCCCCTAGGCCTATAGTGGATCCCTTGCTGACCCAATTGAGTCCTGGTTATAGTTTTGTTCATATTTTTTTGTGTCGGCAGGATTATGCCAAAGCTGCTAGATTCATGCATTGTGGTGGAGGGTTGTGACATGGGCCAAGAACGAATCTTCAATTTTGAGCGGATCTGTTTCACTTTATTAAACATGTGTGATAGAGCATATTAGCCTTGGTGGGGGTCAGTGGTCTCTGAGACACCCTCCTGACAAATGGTCATTTATCGATGCACTTGATGTGTCTCGGTCCCGATACACTGCATTTACATTCCACAAAGATTTTATAACCGACCCACGTCAGACCAAATCTTTAGTTTTTTTTAGGATGATTGAGAAACCATCTTGTGAAAATGTTCTATTTTTATGTCTCCTTCCTAGCTGACCCATATACAGTGTTATTAACAAAAAAAAAAACCATGCACATGAGTCGACGGCGGAGGAGCAATTGTGATCTTTTGAGATGCCCGAACGGGTCATTGGACGCAAAATGGTCAAAATTGAAACATAGCAATTGTTTGTGCTGTTGTGTCCTAGATTTTGTTTATGATTACTGGGCGATAAAAGAAAACCAAGGAAGTGCTTTCTCACACAGCGGTTACTGTCTCTGATGTTGGAAAGTTGCAGTTGGAAGGTAACCACAAGTAGAAGGGAAAGTAAAGAGGAAATCTTTATTAAACTAGGCAAACAAGGTCGAGGAAGTGAAAAATAGTCATTAAAATGGCAACAAGTGACAACAACCATTCTCATGGGAGAAGGACGGAAATAAGACGAAGACATCTTGTTTCCAATGTGAAAATCAAGACAGTTAGTTCAAACGTACAGTATATTTGCAGAACTTCCTCTGTCAAAATACTAACCAGGGCTCATAAAAACAGAAATTCTTGCCCGTCTTCTGGCAACATGATGACATGAGGAACGATTTGGATTTGTCAGAAGTTTTCAGACACTACAAGTTGAAGGACTGGTTATGGCTCTGGAAGGTAATTTTGCTAATGTTTCTGTCTATTGAAGGTGATTTTGATGTCTGCACAAAACAATATGGATAAAATGCAAAAGGTTCGGTTCAGTGCCCCTTCTGATAACCGTCTGGCATGAAATCAGATGTGATGAACGCAGGCAGAAGACCTGGAGGCCTCTACACTCTGGTCAGATCTTGTACAAATCAGATCTTGAAGAAACATTGGTTAACTGAGAATGGGCTTGCACTGTACTTTTGCAAAGATGGCATGGACCACCACAGTGCTTTGTTGTTATTTTTTATAGGAGTGCAGGTCACCATTCACATTCTGTGGACAGCAGAAAATCTGCAGATGTTGTGGGGGGTAAGACAGAGGGTCCAAGATGCCAGTGCTTCAGAGAAAAAGACACACAGAGAGAATTTTGTTGTTTGTGTGCTGTATTCATTACAAGTACTAATTTAAATCAATGCACCCAATGGATTTCCTCATTTTCATTAACTTATTAATGATTGTTCAATGATTAATGGAATCTCTTTGAGTTGTGTCTGAGTGTTTAAAAACAAATGGCTAATACAAAAAACACTCGTGAAATACAGTCATGGATAAGAACAAATTAATAATAAAAAATGAATTATGCATCACACAACCACATATCTCTCATCTTCAACACAGAACAACTGTAAATTGGCTTATTACTATGTTGATTGAATATTCCTGGATCTGTGTGGCCAACAAGTACTGGGACACACTGTTAACGATGTAGGAACTGCATTGTGAATGTACACATATATTCATCTCTCCACACCATTGAAATTGATTTGTTTTGTTGATTGATTGTTTTCCTTTCATGTGATTCACAGAACTGGGTGTCAAGAATTAAACTTTTTTTTCTCACTGCCATGTATATAACAGACATCACAGAAACCTAAAACAAGAATCTTGAACGTTCTTAATTCAGTTTCAGGTAATGAATGGATCTTAGATCTCCTACTCGAGAACAACTGACTGGGGAGATGTCATATTAACTGTGTCTGTCATAGTTAACAACTAGTTGTTATAAACTGTTAAAATGACCCCAAAGACAGTTAGTTGACTTGTGAGGCTTATTTATCTAAACAAGATTTCACTAATGAATGTTCACCGGTAGTCATGTTCTGTTAGGCTGGGAACACCCAGGCCACGATTGTACAATTGGGGGTGGGTCTGGAAAAGGTTTATTGACTTACCACTTCCAGCCAGGGCGTAACTGGCAGTGTATATTAAACTTAAACAGGTACATTAAACTCAAACCAAATCATTTCAAAAGTGTAGCAATCTTGTAAACAAAGCTTTCAAATGCAGCTGTTCACTCAGTTCCAAATACATGTCCATGCTAGATTAGCAATTGCATGTGCGTGCTCGTGTTTTAGGGACTTTGGAAATGGGCTTCAATGACCTCTTGGCCAGACAGACCTGTAGAGCAAATTCCAAATGTGCTGAAAGTTGGTATGGGTATTTCCAGGCTAATGTAATTAGTTTTGTATCATTTCATTGATTAGTAAAAATATTAAGAATGATAAAAAATGTTAAGATACTTGTATGTACTTGTAATGTTGAACCTGCTATTTGCCTTAACCGTGAATAGCATCCAATTCTCAAAAGCTACCATATGATACTGTGATAACAATGACACAGACACAGAGTCCTGCTGTCATCAACTCCAAAACCTCCACTCAGTATATTAACTATTGTTTTCTACACACACAACATATTCAAGGTCGACGGGGTGGAGCTCCTGAGGACTGCATGTCTAGTGGAAGGCAAGCAAGAGTTGGACATCACCTACAGCAATTGTAATGCTTCTATAAGTATGCCAATGAAGAGTTCATGTCCCTGTCACCGATCACAGTGACGACACTTGTCGATCATGGAACGCTGATTTGATGCATGTGGTGACATGTGTGACCATGAGGATGGTGTATCCTGGTGCTGCTCGTGCAGTATGTGGAATGTGTGTCAGACGCCATGCACTTCACATGATGGGAGCTGACACATCCCCTTAAGGCCCGTCCCTTCTCTCCAATCTAAGAAGGACTCGAAACCTTTTCGATTCACATGGCACTGAAAATAGCATTCTGCTGAAACATCCTGAAACAAGATGCACACCTACACCTTGGTTCTCATACTTGGTTCTACGTATCTAAATTGATGACTTCATCTGAGCGCAATAATACCCCCTGAGGCAAGACAACATAGTCTCTTAATAGACCTCTCTCTGCTTAACTGAAAGTATCAAGATTGAGCCTTTTAGGCTTGCTTGTCATTTAAAAAAAAATGGATGCTTTCAGTCTCAACGACTGCATTAAGTGCTAATAAAAGTCCACTAATTACTGGACAGTAGCTACTGCAAGACCAACAAAGATGCAACGTCCACTGCATCTGTGGTCTTCATTGTGACAGGACACTGGAATGCTTTCAGGAATCCCTAACTAGTTAAGGAAAAGTCTTTAATCTGCCTTGCCATTGAGGAAGATTGGGTGGCGGTGGTAACAGGGTGTAGATGGGGAAAGTTTGTTGAGCTGTGGCACAATTAAAAGCCGAGGTAAGGGGAGAGAGCGCTGACCTGCTTGGCATGCTGTGAACAGGCTTGACGGTGGCCTCTCGCGCTCCATCTTAAGGAGGTGGCTCTCGGACAGCGCCTGTCAGCGCGAGGGGAAGGAGATGGACAGCAGTGACCGAGACGGTGACGTAGACAGCCGTCGAGCATCACTAATGAATCACTTTCTCAAGCCTCTCCTCCCATGTGCGTGTTTGTGTAGTTCTCGTGTGTGTGTGTGTGTGTGTGTGTGTGTGTGTGTGTGTGTGTGTGTGAGAGACGTACAACAGGGATGGGCTTTAAGATTCATGATGAATGCCACTCAGCTAGTTTAGTTTGGTTTTAGTTTAAATTGATTTAGTTTTTTTTTCAAGCTTGGAGTTCATTGAGCTGATTCATCAGTGGTTTGAAATGTTTGGCTTGTATCAGTAGAGTCCCTTTATGAGCTTTGCCTGCAGGATGAATAAGTCAGCTGATGAAGGGGGGCACTTGTAGGTCTCAAGATTCTTCCCAAGCATCCTTGAGCCAAGTGCTTGTGCAATTTAATTTCCCTTGATAAGCAACAAAGAGTTTCGAATTCACAGTGATTTATCCTTAGTGTAACTGAACTGATCTGTGTAACTGAACTTCATTTTCATGACTTTTCATTTTGCATGAGTTTCTTTACACAATTTGCGGTCTGTCTACCCAGCTTTTACACAAATTAAACTTTTCTCATGGGGAAGATGGGAATGAAAGGGTGCTAAAAGGGATGCAGAGTTAGACAATAGCTGAGAATACCTCACTACCATCTCCTCTTCACAAGATGTACTGCATTCTGTGAGAAACAGTGTGTGTGTGTGTGTGTGAGAGAGAGAGAGAGAGAAATGGTGAGTAAGAAAGAGAGAGGGGGAAGAGAGAGAGAAGGGAGAGAGAGAGAGATAAAGAGAGAGAGGTCTTTTATGACTCACCTCATTCAATCTAGAGAACTTGCGTTCATTCAAGTCCACTCCTCTCCAATGCGCAGACGCAAGTTCTAACGTGACACTTGTCACAAATGTCGGCTATATAAATCCAACCTAAACATTCAGTCTTTTGAAGACATCCTCTCAAATATATCCAGATAGACCGCAGGTAAAGGAGACATTCGTCATATCAGGTGTGCAATCTTCTGAGGAAGTTGACTGCGCGATACACAGGTATGGAACATATTTTATGGAGCACCTTACAAAACAATAACAGATTATTACTTAAAAGTTTACTGTTGTAGAATTTGTGTCACAGTTTCGCTCACGTTTGTCTACGGTCGGCAACAGCCAATTTATTAATTAAGCAGTTTTACTGGTTTGTTCAGGTTAATTTAGTAAATATTGAACTGTCGCAACTTTAGAAAATGTTGCATTTCATCGTACACTGAAATAGATTAGGGGGAATAAAGTCTTTAGTTGACATTTTCAGTGTTTACTATTTAGTGGCTGGTGCTATCATAGCGCAACCCACTCGTGGTAATTCGTTCTGCGTAAAATACACAGAGGTTTGGAGAGGGCAATGTCAACATGATCGTCTTTCTTTTCCATTCACAGATTTTCTTTGCTTCTTTGTCATGAAGCTCAATTTTCTTGCCACCTTCGTCCTCCTCGTTGCCTTTCCGCCCCGACATGAATGTAGAGCGATCGACAGCCCCAGCCAGCAGGCTCCTGGCACAGAGCACGACCCACAGCAGCAGTCCCTTCCCATTTTGGCACGCGTGGGAGAGGAATACTTCATACGACTGGGCAACGGAAATCAGAATTCACCTCTGTCCGCACCAAACATGTATTCCGAAACCTCCCCGACAGGCTTCAGAAGAGCTCTGCAGCTCCAGCTAACACAACGTCTGTTACAAAGCAGAGTTGGTAACATGAAGCGGTTCATCGCCAATTACGCACAACAGACCGACGACTCGATGGAGAGGGAGCGACGGTCGGAGGAGCCTCCTATCTCTCTGGATCTCACCTTCCACCTGCTCCGAGAAGTATTAGAGATGGCAAGAGCTGAACAATTAGCCCAACAAGCGCACAGTAACCGGAAAATGATGGAACTCTTCGGGAAGTAAAATCGACATCTATTCATCCGCCAAAGAAATTTTTACATTTAGCACAAAACATAATATGTACTATAGTGCTGCTTTTCCATTCATTTGTTTATATCGTATTTATTTACTTACTTAATTTATTTATTTCAGTAGATCTATGCTCAAGTCAAGAGCAAAAATGTGGAATTGTAGCCTATACAGCCTGGTGATCAAATAGCAGCGTTAATGTCATCACTTTCGATAATTGTTGTAAAAGTGCTTAAGAAAATGTAGCCAATTAATATACAATGAGTTTAATTTTCTATAGTACACAATCATTTGGGACTTGAAAGTTAGAAAAGGCTGTATATTATTCAAAATGATATTTTATCTGATATTTTTCTTTCATTGTACATTACATTGTGTAAGTTTGTTAATAAACTGATGAGCAACCAGTATTTTTGTTGTGCAAGAGAATGTCTTATATTTATATTTTTCAATAAAAAATGAAAAGCCAATTTACAGTCCTTTGTCGACCTTTTTCAGGGCCATATCACGGTGTTATTAGGACAAATGAAATCTGATTATCTGACCTCACAGAGATCTGTCTATGTAAACGTCATTAACTGAGTGTTAATGACTGTCAGCCTAACCCGCAAACATTCAGCGTGAAGGACTACAGAAAACTGTGATGAGTAGACTAATTATGTCTATACATGTGAACAATTATTGAGAGACATCCCGCCTCATCAATATACGTCAACTAGATATAGTCTTATCAAACGTTAATAGTTATCTAAGTCGAACGTTAATAGCCATTTCCTTTAGTCAAATGTTATGCATGTTAATAAAATCAGACTCGTCTCTAAATCCATTCATATAATAAAAATCGCCCACAGGTGGAGATACTATGTGAAAACGTTTGATTCTCTAAGATAATCCACACTATAATAAATTAAGTGTACATGAAGAACACAGAACAGGAAACAGCCATCACAACCACTAAGACTCCCATGGAAGTGAATGGTTGTTCCTATTAGAATATCCAGTTAAAAGTAACAAAAATAACCCATGACTAAAGTGTTACCAAAATAGCAACTAACATGGACTTCACAGGAAACCAGACTGCTGCCCTTGTAGCAGGTGACGCCTGGAGGTCAGCATAAAGAAAACACATTCTGCTGTCCTGCTTTAATGACGACAGGAAGCCGCGATTTCAAGTGTGCGGCAAAATGGTGAAGTTCGGCTGACCAATGTGCCATGGTGATCAGACACCACATCATGGATCTGCACCCAAACCTGACCTCATTGTGTCAGATAAACAGCCAAGTCCGTTTCTGAGGCCAAGTCAGAGGGACCCATTGCCACACTACAGTCATATGACGCTTCACATCATTATGGTACAGATCCGACCCTGATCTGGACCAAACACACTGACCAAAAGAAGTCTCTAGAATGTGGAATGACATCATACTGTGGTATCAAACCACCTCGTGCACTGCACAGTAACTGGATTAGCACTCCATAAACCCCCTGTGAACCAAAAGACACTGTGATATGGACGTTTTAGCAATAATCATAATATTAAAATTAAACAAAATAATAACAATAAAAAGAAGTGTTTCTGCATTGATGGATGCTCAGACATTGTGAGGTTCAGTGCGAGTCTGTGTGAAGGACCAATTCCATTACCAAGTACCCTCCAGTGAGCCAGAAAGTATACGTTACACAACAGTCCCATTCCCCTTGTTATTTCAGCTTAACTACCCAAACGTGCAAAGAAACATTTGGTTACATCAACTGGACACTACTCAGGACCCATGGCTGAGTGTGGTCTGTCCCTACGCCGCACAAGTTACACCCAGTTCAACAGCACTGGTCAGAACTTAAATCACAGGTGTGTGTTACTGAGCGAGGAGGAGGTTTGTCATGCTGTGCATCTATTTTAAAAAGAGTGACAGTGATTTGCTGATGTCTTGACGTAAAAGAAGCAGCCAGTGTTCATATGTATAAGTGAAATACAGCTACTAAGGTGGAGAGGTATAAAAAAAGCTCATGAAAGATCTATTTGAGGCGACAGTGCCCCAAAAATAGCTTTGTGACAGGCAAAAAGCCAACCTCATTAAAAACATCATGCCAACACTACCTAAGAGCATGACGAGAGAAGTCGACGACAACTTGCTAAAATTCCTGGTACGTGAGGCGAAACACTCTGTGATGCTGCGCGTGTGTGTGTGAGTGCTATCGGGTCAAATGAAAGACAAACGAGCGTGCTGAGTAACACAGATAGCTTTAATCAGTCTATGAGCCAGAGCTGCACTCAGTGCGTCCACCAGGCCAGCTCCTGTGCTGGCGACGCGGTGCAGACAGCGTAGTCACCGACCGATGAGACAACGGTATGGAAGAATTCCACTCCCGATGGTTTACTCTCTGAACTAGCTATCTAGGCATGTGCGTGTGTGCGTGTGTGTGTGTGTGTCTATGTGTGTCTGTGTGTGTGTGTGTGTGTGTATTAAGGTGTACGTACATGTCTGTGTTACGACCACAATGGTGGCTTTTTCCATAACAAAAAGGGTAAAAAGTCTCACAAGAAATTACCAACATAAACAACCTCTTTAGATTGACTGACAACTTAAAAAAAGAGGGTGCAACACACTGGAAGAAAGTTCAGAAGTATTCACCCACTTATTCCACTTCTGGGTAAATACCATATGTCTAAATGCTACCCCATATCATCTCTTGGTCTGAAAACTACACCTACAACACTCATTTTTTCCCCTTCAATTCAACATATGATGAATTGCTGCCTGTATAGCACATTTAAAAGTGTGTGTCTTCGTAAGAGTGTGTGTATGGTTATGTGTGAATGTGTGTTATGTGTGTGTGTGCGTGTGTGTGTGTGTGTGTGTGAGTGTGAGTGTGTGTCTATGTATTTCCTAACTTCAGCTAGGATGATGCGGCTTTGAGGCTGCTCTGGGCTGGTAGGGGCGGGGCTACCGAGTCAGAAGCTCCCGCCTCTGCTTGCTCCTCCTCTGTTCCAGCACCTTCTTCCTCCTCCTGCTCCTCATCCTCTTCCTCTTCCTCTGAACAGGATCAGGATAGAGATAACACAAATGATCTGATTTAATGGACAGTGTCAAAATAAGGAGTTATGAAAGATAAGAGAGAGCGTGAGTGAGAGAGAGGGGGAGGTACTTTCAATTGTTATTAAAAACATAAAATCAAGATGTTGTGAAAAAGTATGAAGTAAACACACACATCGGCAAAACATTTGAGTTTTTTTTATCTGTTTCAGCGCTGTGGCCCCTTCTCTCTGCCCGATTACCCGCTCACATGGCTTCTCATATGTCATATCACTGTTACGCAGCCAGAGTGCGAATTACCCCACCATAATTGGGGGGTACTGCTCATAGTTCAAATTACGGGGGGTACTGGGGGGTACAAACGTTAATAAATGAAGGTCGTAAAGTAACACATTTTCAACAAGCTAGACGTCTGCTAGCAACTTACCCATGCACGTCAGCAAACTGAATTTAGCCTACTAGAGGAATTTACCTCGCGTTTTGTCATTCAATGTTGACACATGCTTGAAGTTGAAGTCGTTCTCTATCTCCGTTGATCTAGCACCACGGTGGTTACGGTTATGGTGCGGTCCATAATAGGGGTGTCTGAAATCGCTTCACATTAAAATGTTCCTACAGTGAAGATAGGAGTTGACTTGTATTTGAACTGTAATGATGTTTTTTCACAATATCAGAAAAAACTGATATTTCTGTCTCTTTGGGTGGTACTGTCTGGAACTTCATTGGGGGTTAGTACCCCCCAGTACACCCTGCAATTCGAACTATGTGGGCAGCTGATAGCCAACTCTATCTGTCATTCCCGTTTGATGACTGCATGGCCTCAGTGCCGATCTTGGATTGTGTCTTTGACATATCCACATGGATGAAAACATCACCTCCAACTAAACCTCTCTAAGACCAAACTGGTAGTCATCGCGGCCAAAAACCATCCCCTCAAACTAAACCTCTCAAAAATCAAACTGCAAGTCTTTGCAGCCAAACAAGTTATACATCTCAACATCCAAACAGACTCCTCCCTTTGTACGGTTGCAAGAAACTTCCTGCCATAATTGATGCACAGCTGACCTTCTCTGTCCATGTGGCCCAGTCGTGCTGCTCAGCAATATAAAGAAAGATCAGGCCACACTACCCACATGCTACAGAAGGTAAAGAACAGTGGTGCTGCTGGTTTTCAATCAACCAAAAATGGCACGTTACCCTGCTGCCGCTCAGCTAAGAGTAGTCGCTTCACATTCAAGTCACTAATGCTTGCCTACAAAGTGATCGCTGGGTCTGTTCCTACTCATAAAGGCATATATTACCCTTTGACAATTGTGTTCCTCCAAGGAACGTTGTCCCAATCGAGAAACTCTCATTTGTGGTTCCACAGTGGTGGAACAAGCTATCAAGTGCTACCAGAACCTGGGTGTCCCTTTCTATCTTCAAGAAGCTCTTGAAGATCCAAACTATTCTGAAAGTACCACCTCATCTTATGCATCTGCAACACATCCAACAAGCCAACACATCTATCAGGTACTTACCATGCACTTCCTTTCTTCTTCTTCTTCTTCTTTCCATTTCCTTGTCCTTCTACCACTCCCTCTATCACTATCTCCTTTGATTGCACTTTGACAGGCACTTAAACTTCTGCAGTCACATCCTCAGGTAGTCTCATAGTGATTCTAAAGTGTTTTTGTCTCCTCTGCAGTGTATCTTGAATGTTAATCCTCAATTTGGATAAAAGTGTCTGCTAAATTAATAACATTTAAATGGCCTTCCTTACCGACAATGAAGTCAATGCTACGCAGTGCTTTTCTCTGCTTCAGAAAGTTAGCTGTGTAGTGATCCATGTTCTCGTAACCTCGCTCCACTTTCTCCAGATGGGATGTGTCGGAGGCTTCACCAATTCTGACAGAGAACAAACACCACCAGTAATAAGTGCAATCATAAAGATAACGGAACAGGAAAAGTGCTGCTATGCAGGTGTGCAATATCTACCTCAAGTAAGCACTTACTTTTTTAAAAGAGGTCTTGCTGTCTGCAAAAAAGCACAATGATGATTGCAATGGTTATTACTAATGGTTACCATAACGATTACAATGTATTGTATATTGCAGTGTTTTATATGACAATGGTATAACACAATATAACTTATTTTACTCATAAACATTGTAATACATCAGGAATATCTTCTAATTTGTGACCCAGCAAAGCAAAACCAGTCACTTTGCGCGCGATGCTATATTAAGAAAATCCACGATAAACAAACGTTCGGGCTAAAATGCTGAATTTCACGTTTTCGCTTAATTCGACAGTATACAGTCTACACTTTTATATCGTGAACAAATTTCACACAACATATGTGAAGATTTGACACATTAGCAGTCATTCCCGTTGTCCACGCTGCTTAAAAAGGAGAATTTCTCCTTTTCTGGCATGTCGTGACGGGAAATACCCTCGATATACATATCGTTGGAAAGCTTAGTTTATGGCTGTTCATGTGAGCACAATAACTTAATTTTGTAAATTCTACCAAAGCGACTGATTTCGCTTTGCAGGGTCACATTTAAACTTTAAACATAGAACTTGGATAGGACTTAGATAACAGTGTTTATGCACTGTTGTGATCTTCACAGTTTCACAGTCTACTGACTGTAACTTTCATAGTCTCCACTGATGGCATTTGAAACCAGAAGGATTCCATAAAACAGTTTACATGAGGAACTTCAGAGTATAATATGTTTTTAATGGGACAACAAGAAGGATAAAGCCTTATTTGACTGAAAAAGTAAACTTGTTCTCCAAAGCATCAATCCTTAAGTGAGTTGTGAGTGATGATGAAACATGATGATGAGGAGCTCTTGGCTTTGACTGTAAATGGTCATAAGACAACTTTAAATGTATTTGGGATAAAAAAAAACCATGGATCACTCACCTGCAAGAACACAGCCATTTCAGGCTCCTCCATGGTCTGAATGCCCGTCTCCACGATCTTGCTCATGGCCTCCAGGTGTTCGTTGTACTTGCGCTTGAGGCCCTGGATGTAGTTGAGCTTCTCCTCCTGCTCCGCCGACACCTGCAGAGTCATTTCCCTCTTCCTGTCCTCCATGATGGCATACAGGTGGTCAAACTTCTCGCACACCTGTGACTTCTGCCTCCTGCTGTTCTCCTGTGAAACACAGGTAGTAAACACACCTTGAAGAAAGGAAGTCATGAGTGAGAGAAAGTGATGGGCCTCTAACTCTAACACTGTTTTTTTCTACTACGCCATGTTTCTAATTCAGTTCAATTGATTTAACTGTATGTATCATCAAAACTATTTCATTTATATTCAGGTGCTTTACCAACAAGGGCAAAGGGAATTTCACTCCTGGCGGAATATCCCTTTAAGCATCTCCGATAAAATCCAACATGGCAGAAGGTACCATGTGACATAAATTGACGTCATGGGGTGCGTTGAACTCGGCATTATCCAAGGATTCCAAATATACCTCAATGTTCGAAATCTGGTATACGGTAAAAACATTATGCACATGGTTGTAGTGCCAACTTTGACACATTGGTAACGATAGAGCACTTGAGGTGCTGACATGAAAATGGGTGAAATGGATCATGGGACTGTCCCCAATCAGTGTGCCAAAAATTTACCCACTCAGTCCTCGAAAGGAACTTCAGGCTACGGTCGCTATTAATGAGCTATGTGGAATTCGAGTTGTCTTGAACACATCTCCAATTGACTTGTATGTAATACAGTGGCCAAACGTGGTACAGTGTGGTGTTACAGTAATACAAAACAAAACGTCACATAGCGCCTTTAATGATGGTTCACGAAGATATAAAAAAGTGACTACAATCTTTTTAAATAATTGAAAGCCACTCAATGGTTGAGGATAATTTACCTGAAGAACTGAACAGACTGATACTGTATGGACCGAAACGCCAAAAAAAGCCTAAAAAGGTTAAACACACTTATGCTGGCAAGTTTCTTCCTCGACTCTTTGTCTCTCCTCTCTCTCTCTCCCTTACAATCAACCTTGCCAGAAGTTCCTCTTTGTCATCTGCAGTGGCCATATGCGCACTCAAGTCTCAGAGACACGACGCGCATCACGTCAGTCACCGGTTCTCGCCGGACGGTGGCCATGGGGCTTGGAGACGCTCCAGTGTCCTGTGGTATCACACATCACCTCCAGCGGAAGAGCTGTCGGCTCACCCTGTCCATCAATACTCCTGATTGTTCCCCTTTTGTTTATGAAGAAGTGTAGGTTGACTAAAGGGGGGGGAGTGGGAAGGAGACAGAGAGAGGAGAGACAGAGAGAGAGGGGGGCAAAGGGAAGGAGAGAGGACAAAAGAAAAGGAAGTAGAGAAAGAAAAAGAAAGAGAGGAAAGGAGCAGGGAAGGTAGAGAGAAAATAGGAGTGAAAGAGGGAGGGAGAGTAAGAGAGAGAGAAACAGAGAAGGAAGGAGAGACGGAAAGTGAAAAAGAGAGAAAGAGAGGACGATGAGAGAGTGGAAGAGAGTGACAGAGGGGGAGAGGAAGTGCTTCCTGTGGGGACAACTCACCTCTATGATCCTGCAGGTCTCCTCCAGCTGACTAATGACACCCTGGATCCTCTCGTTGCCGCTCACCATCATTGCTATCCTGTCTGTCAGTTCCGTCTGGGGGAGTGTGTGTGTGTGTATGTGAGTGTGTGGGTGTGAACACAAGCACGCACAGATACACACACACACACACACACAGACACACAGACACACACACACACACACACACACACACACACACAAACGTACACAGACACATGCACACAGAGACACACATTAAAATGAAAGCGTACGTTAACAAATCCATTAGACAGACAATTATCTTCAGACATGGTTTGAAAAACAACTCTAATGACAGTTAATGAAACATCGGTGGGCTTATTGCCCTGCTATTTGTCTAATTTATTTGAGTGACATAAAGACTCCAAAACAGCAACCCCATGACATCTCAATGACGACACCCACGTGCAGACTGGCATACCTTCTGATTTTGGTAGATGCTGGTGAGAGGGGCCACCTCGCAGTCCTTATGCACCCCAAACACTTTGCACATGGAACAGGTCGGGGTGCTGCACGTCACACAGTAGATGTTGATCTTCTCTTCCTCGTGAACCTCGCACATGGGCTGGTCTGGTTTCATCTCTGGGGCAGGTTGGCTGCTGGTGCTGGGTATTAAGATGGTGAAAAATAAGAAATAAAAAGCCTAGTGTTATATGCCCCTGTGCCCCCCACTGATCATTTATTTCAATATGCCTGTAGCGTGTTTATGGCGTAGCCTATTGGCTGTGTTGACATATAGTAGAGATCTGTGGCTTTTCTCTTATTTTGTTTTTTTCCTAAACGACCTCTACTTGTGTTGTTCTTCACTAGTAAATCCCGCAACTGAGTATTTGGATATGTTTTACTCTTATACACCAGGCAGGGTTTCCAGAAACCGTTTAGAAGGGATTTGTTTTGTTGTAGCCAAGTATAGTACAGTTATCAGTTATTCAACCTGAGTTATACCAACACTGCTTGAGTTTCAAATACATTACAGGACACTGTGCGAACGGCAGTGAGTGTCATCTGAGCAACCTTACAGCATCAGGTCATCGCGAGTTGTCACGGTGACCTGAGGGCAAAGGGGATGACAGGTCAACGGAGAGCAACTTTGCCGCAACTCCAACCGGAACCCTGCCGCGGTCCAGACCACCACCACCACCACTGTTCTGACTCACGGAACCCTTAGGGGTCATGTGGTCACGATCGCAAAAGAAACTCCTGTCCTGTCAACTTAAATGATGGAAAATAAATTGAGCGCTGTAAAAACAAAAAAAAGAGGCAAGAATGCAATTCCATCTGCAGTTGCAAGGGAAGATCAACTCATAAACAAGCTGAAATGACTTGAGCGCAATGTTTTGTGACAGCAGAGCAGACAGCGACGGAACTGTGTTGCCCATTGGGATTTGTACCGTTTATATCTAACATTATTTCCAACAAAGAGAGAAAAAATGTGCTCCACTAAAATGCAGTTATTCTCATTACTTGCATTCAACTGTTCACTTCACCATATGTGGTCCGAAATATCAGGAGAGCATCAAACCTCCATATGCCAAACACCATGCACACGTAGGACCTAGTATTCTGGAAAGAAATGAGGTGTAGGTCTATCACTGCTCAAGTGGGACCATATAATAATTTCTTTAAATATTGTGTAAATACATACTTATCTGTGGGCACTCAGTGACTGATTGCTGAGTGTATAGTGTATGGTGTATGTTTGGTTCACATTATTGTGCTAGGGTCAACCGTGTGAACTAATTGACTGTTCATTTTCTCATAGCCTACAAATCTCAACTGAAAAGTCCATACCCTCCGAGCTATGGTGGAAGGTGCTGTCCTTACAGGTGAATAGATGCCGTGACCTAGTAACCTATTTATGTAGGAACACCTGTTGTTACTAGGAGCACCCCAGTGTAATGATAGCCTTCTCATAACATAATGTGACTCAACATTTAAGTGGCAACACATAGCTTAGGCTACACATACATCCATGTTGTCGACTGGCATGATGTGAAGAAATGTTAACTTAGGCCTACCTTTTTATAACTGCCTAATTAATATGATACCACAACACTACAACCCGAAGAATCTTTTTTATGTTCTTCTTTACCTGGTGGACTGCTGTTTGTACATGTCAATGATGTTTTCCACTAGGAGGTTCCTCTGCAAGCCATAGACTCCATGTCGGTCCAACACAACCTCATGCCTGCAGGATGGGCAACGGAAACGGCCTCCCGATGTAAGCGAGCCACCTCTTGTGGGTAGGTAGGGGTTGGATGCCTTGTCACACATGGATGGATCAAAATGTTAATGAGGTAATTGTCGAATAATGTAATAATGTATGACTTAGCCTATTGCAACATGACCGACCATCATTTACGCCTGGGCTAGGCCTGCTCAAGTTTTCAATGGAAAATCACTGGTGAAAGTACTCACCTATAAAATTAATTTAGGCCTACAGTATTGCGTAATATGACGCAAACGTACAGAGAAGTCGATTTACTATAGCCTACCTGAAAGACATCGTTAGCACATTTGCGGCAAAGGTTGTGTTGACATGGAAGAATCACCACTGGTTTTGAAAATATCTCCAAACAAATGGGGCAAATAAGCTGCTTCTCCAGGTCGTCCATTTTCCTCACTGTCAAACTACCAGTATTGGGCGTCTCTTTTTAACATGTAAATAAAAAACAAGCTCATTTAAGAGACGAAAATCATGGCCCAGACGAGTAGGCTACACTCCTTTTAGCAGTTCGCATGGGTCTAAGGGCAAGTTGTTACCCGGCTGTGAGGCTGTTTTTAGAAACTCTCACGTCAAAGGTTGCCATGTTAACGTGCCCATATATGAAAATGATCGAAGATACGCAAACAGCTGACGACCTGCTGGCCATATGAACGCACGGTCTACTTTTAATGTCGTAAAACTCATCCCCACACAACGTAAGCCCCCCAGCAAACAGTTATTCTACATTAGTTAATTTCGAAGTCCACCTGCAACAAATTAGAGAGACCAAAATTGTTGCATACTGATACAATTTGGAGTGATCATTTATTGTGGGTTGCTGTGACATGAGTTTATTTTTCTGCAATTTAAGTTAAGATGTAGGCCAGGAAGTTCAAATTCAAAGTTGCTTTACATTTATTAACAGTCATTTTAGATGCAATGACAATGACGATGTTTAGATCACCAGACCATTAAAGATCAAAGAAAAGAAAGTATCGTGATAATGAGAGATGAGAGATGAGACGATGTGACGTGTGTGTGTGTGTGTGTGTGTGTTTGTGTGTGTGTGCGCGCGCGCGCGTGTTAAAGACAAACACAAGTTTAAGCTTTTTAAACTACCCACAAACGTGTTACACTGTGTAAAGTAAAGTAAAGTAAGTAAAGTATTTTTTTTATTTATGTAGCGCATTTAACGTGCACTGAGTGCAACCCAAAGCGCTTGTGATGCGAAGGATGCTGAAGGCCCTCCACCAACTACTATACCATTTTTGTCCATTGTCATCAATATCAAAATTTGAGATAGGCTGCCATTTTTGGCATTTATTTCTAACTAATTCTACTTAGAATTTGCTCTACTTTGCATCTTTTAGAGAGATGATTCTCGTTTTATTTATTTTATTTAACCTTTATTTAACCAGGTTAGAATCCCATTGAGATTAAAAACCTCTTTTACAAGGGAGACCTGGCCAAGACAGGCAGCAGCAATCTTAAAACACATAGTTTCTAACACTTACAGACATACAACACAGAGAAGTCGTACAAAGACACATTTTTACACTGGTGTTTGCAACTAATAGACTTAGAGATCTGCACCTTAGATAATCAGCCTTAAGCTCATTATTATTTTTTATTTAAAAGCATCCAAAGAGATAAATGAGCGCATTTTAAGTTTGTTTTGCAGCAAATTCCATGCTGAGGGCGCAGCATATACAAAAGCCTTCTTGCCCAGTTCTGTACGGACATTTGGGACATCCAACAAGATAAAGTCCTGTGAGCGTAGGGAGTACTGTCCATTGCTCTTATGCTTGATGAGGACACTTAGATAGAGTGGGACCAGTCCAATAATAACCTTATATATAAAGGTGTACCAATGACAGAGCTTTCGGGTGGTCAAGGAAGGCCAACCTACCCTGGAGTAGAGCTCACAGTGGTGAGTCAGAGCTCTGCCGTTAGTAATGAATCTCAAGGAAGCATGATAAACGGTAGCTAACTTGAGAGGACACTGAGCAGGAGAGTACATACACTAAGTCCCCGTAGTCCAACACTGACAAAAAAGTAGCAGAAACAAGTTGCTTTTTTACGTTAAAGGAAAAGCATAACTTAAAAAAAATAAAAACCCAGTTTTAACCTCAACTTTTTCATTAGAGTCTTACATGTGGTATAAAAGTCAGAGAACAATCAATCAAGATACCCAAATATTTATAAGAGCTTATACAATTTCAATTTCACCACCCCCAAGTGTGACAACCTTTGGCCTGTTTGAGGGCCTTGCCTTAGAACAGGTAAACAACATAAGTTTAGTCTTATCGGCGTTAAGAGTAGCCTAAGTTTCAGCTGAAGTAGGGTGTTTTGTACAACAATAAAAGCATTTCTCAGATTTTCAATGGCCTTTTCCAGAGTAGCAGCACAGCAATAAATGACTGTGTCATCAGCATAAAAATGAACATTTGCACCAGATACATTTTGCCCCAACTTATTAATATTAACAGGGCCAGATAGCCATTGATTCAGAGTTCAGCTCTGGCTGTGCACCCAGAAGCACCCAGTAGCTGAAGCCACAGCCTACATCAGTCAACAAGCATCCAACTGAACATACACTGAACAACATACACTCACTGGGCAATTAGGCCTATTAGTTTATTTACTTTCTTTATTAGAATCTGTGCTTTGCGCAGTAACTGCTAGGTCCATACAATTTCCAGTAGGTGGAACAGGATTCAAAACAGAGTTCATGTGAATTAAATGTGCGTAATCCCGGTCGAATATGTAGCCTATTCTTCTCAACGTTGTTACATTTAACGTTCCCACCATTCAAATGAGATGTGTTCACAAACGTTCCCTACAACGGACTTGATGATGGAAGTGTAGGCTATTAACTTTGAAACTATTTGCGTATAGCCTACCCGTTCAAATGTAGACTCCAACGTAGTGCCAATTTACGTTGAAACTATCTAAGATGGATCTTATGTAATATAGGCTGATGTTCAATTCGTTCAAAACGACGAAGTGCAGTGGCTGCAGGACTACAGAGCGAGCGAGCGACAGATGCGACTGACGATGAACTTTTAGACCGATTCCAATTAATAGCTCCGTCATAGCCATTTACGGGTGGCGAATGTTTTCGCGAGGATCTGCTAGGACTGGAGAGGCACATAGCCTACCGGTGAGATTTCATGCACCAAAAATGCTTCATGCTTTGAAGGAAACATCTTGGATTTGGCGCACGTCAACATGTTGACAGACGCTGCGTAAAAACGAAGCAAGACAAGTAACGTATTTGCATAATACATACGGCAACGCACCACACAGAACATTATTTATAGGCGCTACACACAAAACATAAGGAATACCGGTAGGCTATATCCGAATACTTGAAGGGCCACTAAGTATTTCGGGGGGATCCTGCCGACGGGCCACCAATCGAAGACCCTGATGTAGCCTAGGATATGGGATTGTCTTTTTTGTCCATTTTTGCAAAATCACTTGAAATCCTATTCCTAACCCACTTACAGCCACAGAATTTGAAGCACTGAGATGGAAATTAAACACGTCAATCATCTGTGGAATGGGCAGGGCTCGAAAAACTAAACCAACTAATTATATCGACCCCCCCCCCCCCCTCTTTGTGCACGTGCTCTCAAAGCCCGTGAATCAGAGCAAGTTGCAAAACGAAACCAATCCATGTCCACGTGTAGGCCTATGTTGTAGGCCTAGCCTATATACATTTCTTTACAAATGAAGACGGCAGAAACGCAAGCACCCACACCTAAGTGTATCTAAATTAGCTATGTGCCAAAAATGACATTTTACAGTGACTTCAAGAGCTGTAAGCGAAACCGCAAGGAAACCGCTTGGAGCTCAGCTCCAGGAACTCCAACTCTGAGCGTGGCTAACAAAATCACATATTCCAGGAGGTAATTAAAGGCCCTGGTAAGAACCAAGATTCTGTTCAAATATACACTATGGCTACTGAAACATTTAAGGTTAATTTATCAAATGATATTTTGGTGTATTGAAACACATTTTGTTTTAGAATTTCCGAGCGAAAGGGTGTTATGATAGCCTATTTTGCGTGTTTAGCATGCGCCTTTGGGCATTTTGTGGAGCTATTAACTTAACCATTTTGGAGGTGAATAAAGAACGTTGAAATAGCTAGGTAGTAACCTGCTTGGGGAGTAAGCTGTTGTGAGCGAATCTAGCCTACAGTATGTATGGTTGTATGTGTGTAACCTGCGGTCCAGCACTGCACACGCCCGGACTCGAACCCGCGAAGCAGCAGCTAACTAGCAGACATCCATTACACCAGTGGTTCCCAAACTTTTCTGGCTTACGGCACCCCTAAACATATCTCTCTCCATCCACGGCACCCCCATTTTTTTTTTCCTTTGTGCCATATTTGTACTTCATGCCATTTTCTTTAACCTTGTGATATGTTGGATAGGCCAAAACTGCTTTTATTATAGGCATTACTAAGATAAGGTGAAGTTAATATCTTTTTTTGTTTTATTCAAATGAGCTACTTTCATTCAACTCATTTAATTGAACTTTTGAATAAATGGTGAACAGGATAACCAACTTGATAACCACCTGACCTCGGTGTGCAGTCTTAACCCATTTCACTGCAGAGGGCAGTGAATAACCGTGTTTGAAGGGGACGTGATTTAACGTAATTAACTATTTTTACGATCTATTTCAATACATCCTTCAGGTCTGGAGGCATCGTTTTTGCAGGAAGAGCCTCCCGATGCAACATGCAATGCGTCGCTATCATGGAAGGATTCTGTTGCATAGCTTTCGTTACAAAGCCTTTGACCCGACCTGTCATTGAGGCCGCCCCGTCAGTGGCAGTGCACACACTTACGCACATATCCCAGCTAAGATTATTGTTCCTTAAGTATTCATCTGTCACCCTGAATATCTCATCTCCGGCAGCATGGTTGGTTAGTTCTTTGCAAAATAAAAAGTTATCTGTAAATGTGTCCTCATCGACATCTCACGTTAGCGAGCAGCTGGCAAAGGCCACTAGCATAAGTGGACTCGTATTTGAAGCGCAAACTTCCCCAATAGCCGTAGCCATCGTTAGCCCACGTCTCCCTGCAGACTAGGCATACTGGTCTGGTGTGGGACACGTTACCTCGCCAGCCCAAGTGAACCCATACTGGAGGTAGGAGTCGTTATGTTGCCTCACTTTTCTCTTTGCTGATTTCGTCTGGTCAGATTCCGAGGTCTGTCCCTGTGGAGGTGCATGGCGTTCTCTTTAAAAACGTATCCATTGCGCCTATAACTGCACTCCGCCATACGGAATAACGAACGAAGTCACCAAACAAACAATAAGTAGCCACTGTACCTACATACAGCACAGTATGATACAGTAAACTGTAGCCTATTGTTTGTGCTGCAAATACGTTTTTGCAATAAAATGAATTTTGAAATGGATATTATGCTTTTTAAAATTTCATTAAATGATCAAGCCTAGACAATTCCGCGGCACCCCTGAGCATGCGTCACGGCACCCCAGGGTGCCGTGGCACCCACTTTGAAAACCCCTGCATTACACCCACCCCTCACTTCCGATCGGGGTAATGGTTGTGTGGAACCACCGTGGTTCAGCCCTGCACACGCCCGGACTCGAACCCACGAAGCACCAGAGAATGTCTATCAATACGTAGAAGGGGTCCGGCAGCACCTCGGATCGGGAGTCGAGCGCGCTAACAATCCAACTAAAACCCAAGGCTTTCATGCCAGCAGGGCTCTTGATGCATTTGGGAGGTTTACTAATGTTCTGTGTTCTACACGCACAGCTAACTAGCTGGCATCCCTTAGGCCTACATATGGAGACAGACGCCAGGGCTGACTTTTAATTTTATACAGCTCTGTCTGGCTCGCTCTTGCATCTGAATTTTCACTGGTGCAATGTGCATCTGAAGTTAGGGCCAGCTTGGAGGAAAAAGGGCAGGACTATTTGAGTTGTGTATTTTCAATCCGCATCAAGTCCGCAGTAATAGCCATTCATTTTTTGCTGAAAATGGTCAGATGTGTGACATAATTTAGGCTAATATGTGGACCTGTAGCCTAATCATCTTGTTGAGGAGGCCCATAGCTTGAGAAATACTAAAGATCAATTGTGTCTTCAAAACACATGCTTCCATCAGTGCACTGCTAGTGTGCACTAAGCGCTTCCATCCGTAGGCCTATTGCGCACTTTTCAATGGTTAGTGTCGTCCCAATATCTACACTATATAATAGTGCATAGACTGTAAATTGATCTACACCAAAAATAATTTGGAGTAGGCCTACGCAAGTAGGCGATTTGAGTGTGTAGCCAAGGCCTTGTGTTTTTTTCTTTTTTTTTTTGAGCTCACAGCCTCAATCTAACCTGACTTTCGCCAGATCCTGTAGTTCGCTGTCTGCTTCACACAAGGATCTGGGACTTCTCGATAGGAGATGTATTTTTGAAGGCGGGTCCTTGTAAAACATCCTCGCATGTGATTTGATAAACCACTTGCCAGACATGGGCAGTATTTCAATTATATGTATTTAAATACGTATTTAATTACTTTAGTGTATTTTGTAATTTGTATTTTGCAGGATTGGAAAAAATCAAATGTAATTTGTAACAAAATATTTTGAGGGATTGTATTTAGAGTATTTCAAATACTTAAATACTTAACAAAAATCTGTCATTTTCCCCCTCAAATTAGCCAACAATTCATCACTCAGTTAAATATCGCCTCTTACCTAATCATGACAATATACTATGCTTATCATAGTCTGGGAGCCAAAGGTCAGAATGTTGTTGAACCTGGTTTTGTACATTGTTTTTTTTTTTTCTTTGTGGTTTCTTGTTGCCTAGGAGTTACTCAGTAAGAATAGGGAGGGTGACCGGTGATGTCCCTTGGGCTCAAGCCCAGCTTGGATGTAGATGAGATAGCATTGAGTGGAATGATAGCTGGCTGGTACATAACTGTGTAATACTTTAAAAAGCTTTAAATTGATGAAGACCACACCCCTACTACAAGCTTTAAGCACACTCTGTACTTTGAAACATTCTGTAAATTCAACCTCATTGTTGTCTAGCTCTGAAACACATAGGCCTGAGCACCCATCTCAACATGCGTATGTGTTTATGTCCATTTTGATCCAATTTGACTGTTTTGCTATTTTATTCCAGCCCACCCAGATATAGCAGGCTAGAACCAGCCTTGATTTTATGTCACCATGTAGACAACTTAAAAGCATTAGATGTGTCTTTACTGTTGTCATCATCATCTCCTAAGATCATGTCTGAAAGTTGACTTCAGGAGCTTGAATTGTCAGGTGTGTCAAGTGCAACAAGACTAAAATTTGAAAACAATACAGATAAGACACTGAGGGAGAACATGACATGAACCCCATGACCATAACCTTTGACATGAGGATTTATGTAAGGGATCAACCAAGGCGTCCTGATCTGCAGAAATAATGGAGGAGACTGAGGCAAAAACCTCCCCAATGCGAAACAGTCTCGAGTTTTCACCACCCAGTTAATTCATTCTGTTTATTGAGACACCATACAGGATGTTACTTTATTTGTCCCCAGTGTTGCCAGTCATGTATGAAGGCAAAAGGCATGCATTTATAGCAGAAAAAGGGAAATGCTGTTCAATTTAAAAAGGCTAACCTGTTCAATCTGTCGTACTACTTTCATTGAACACGGAAAATCATGGGGGTAGTTTGCTTTATCGCAGTTGATTCCACTGTTGCAAAGCCTGCTTGTTGTCAGTTCAATCATCGTTTATATTGATATGGGATGCTGATTAATTATTTTTACTAGATCTACTTCATAGGTAGCCTGGCTCCGCCTTCCTACGTACTTCCGTTCAGTTTTCATTTCACTTCACTACGTAGTCTGGGCCTGCGGTATACAGTATTTACCGGTTTTCTCAAAACAAAAATGTGCAGGTCCAATCAGAGAACAGAGGGAGTAGCTGAGAACGATGACGTTGAGGTCGCTAGTTTGAGCATGTCACCTCACGACCAAACGTATAGCGATTGGTTATGGCAGATCTGAGTGGCTCTGGGCAGATCCAATTGTTTTAAACAATAAAGTATCCGCATTCAAGGAAATTCATGCTTGGCAATGGAAAGTGGCCAGACTCTCTGTACATTATGAATGTAGGAGAGTATGGTAGGACCAGGCTACTTCAGCCCAAAGTAAAGAATTTAGGCCTCTGTCAGCCAATAAAAAAATAGGATTTCTTGTAGTTTATTTTAAAAGTTGGTATACCATGATTATTGTGGGGGTATTTTTGTATTTTCTAATTACTAATTACTTGTATTTTAATTAAATACATTTTTCACGTCAGTATTTTGTATTTTATTTTGTTACATTTTCTAAGCCAGTATTTGTATTTTGTAACAAAATAGTTTTTGATGTATTTGTGCCCACCTCTGCCACTTGCCTGTTATCTTGAATGACGTGCTAGGCTTCTTCAAGCTCTTGCCAAACCCGGTCGGAAGAAGAGTAAAAACATCCTTGCCACCAATAAATGTCTTCAAAACTACTCTCTGTTAATCTTTTAAAGAATGAATACTCGATAGATTCGACAAAACGGTTGAAATAGCAGAATCAATGTCAGCACAACACTCCTCGCTGCGTGCCGCCATTGTTATTTGAATCAAACACTCGCTTCGGCGCTCCTGATTGGTTGCTCATTTTTTGAGATCACTGGCAGGGGTTTGGATTGCCCTCGCGTCCAGACCATAGGTCCAGACCTATGGTCCAGACCCTTGTGTGGAGCTCAGCGAAACGCCTCTGGTGGAGCATGGCGGAACTACAAGGGTCTGGCGAGAGTCAGGCTAGCCTCAATCTGCGTCTAATGAGTCTTTGCTTTGGGAATGATGTATCCCTGCATCGATTTGAAAAGGGTTATTGGAGAATGCGGGCATCGATCCCGCTACCTCTCGCATGCTAAGCGAGCGCTCTACCATTTGAGCTAATTCCCCTGTAGTACTTCCGGGGTCACGCTGAATCATAACCAATCAGGAGCTTCCATACGATAATTAGATTCTAAATTGTTACGGCTGGGAAAACTACATCGCCACCTTATTCCCTTATTCGGACATTAAAAAAACCTCATTGTCCATAGGAACTTTTACTACCCACTAGCTGAAGGTTATACTGCGTTCATGCACCTCGGACCTTCGGAAATTTCTGACCTCCGATAGCGGAAAAATGACATGAACGCTAGGTTGGGTTGGATTTTTTGCTCGGAGACTCGTGCGGAAGTTTTGTGCCCCGAGGTGTCCGACTTGACGTCACTATCATATTCTCCAACCACGACGGCCTCCCTTGCAACAACAAATGAGGTGAATTTCACTGTCATTACGAATAGGCTAGGTAATTTGTCACTAAATTAACAACACAGGTAGAAACACTCGCCCAAGACATTTTCCTTCTTGCTCAACCATAAGCAGTTGTAATAACGTTAATGCGTTTCCTGTATTTATTTTCCGAACTGATCTCATGAACACACTTTTTTCGGAGGTCGGGACTCTTTAAAGGCGGGTCCTCCGAGGTTCCGAGCCGCATGAACGCAGTATTAGTCAATGCTATTTGGGGCATGTGGGGAAAAGCCTCTTGCAGACGGCTAACGATACGTTAGCATTAGCTTACTAGTTTGCATTAGCTAACTAGTTTGCATTCTGTACCCCATTCATAGCCTTATCCCAAATATTCTATCCACGATATTCCTTATGTTTGCTCTCCATAGGGAGGAACAGCCTTCTGTTATGGTATAGGATTGCTGTTAGAGTAAGTAAAACTTTGCATTAGCTGCAGAGTCCGTAACATTATTTTGTCTCTGGCGTAACGTTAAATCAGTTAACAAATAATATTCGTTATGTCATGGTGAATTTATCTATCACTACGCCACCCTGGTAATGTAGTATTGTAATAAAGGGTTATAGCTTATATTAATTTGTATACGTATTGTAGCATTCATGTGAAGAACACAACACTTTTGGACAACTTACGATGGCATATTCTTCGAGGTTTCAAATTAAGATAACCCGGAATAGGTAGCAGCTCCCTTCGATAGCTCAGTTGGTAGAGCGGAGGACTGTAGCGGTAACACACTGACATCCTTAGGTCGCTGGTTCAAATCCGGCTCGAAGGAGGGAAATGTTTTTGAGTTATTTTTGTGTTAGAGGTAAGCACATGTTGCGTGAGTCAGCGGAGAAGTCGCACCAAAGCAAACCAGTTTTATTTTATTTTATTTGGCTATGCTCCCACTTGACATAAATCTGTGATGGACTTCCTGAACTCACAGCTGAGAATTTCTACAACCGTTTTACATTAATGGAAATGAGTGGGATATTATGGATTTAGATGAAGGCCTAGACCTTTTTGGTCTGTACCATGAATGGAAAACTGATACAACGATTTCAACCATATGTTTTCTAAAAGCTTTAACCTACCTCAGGATGTGATCTAACATGACATGACCCACGTCCACGCTCTTCATTAGTAGGCTGCCCATGAATAATACATTGAGTATTGGTAGAGTATGACTGATAGCCTACCTTTTTGTTGTATTCAGTTCATGAAACTCTCATATCACATGCCAAAAGTCTCAGAAATTCCAAATGGTGGAACATTGGATTGGAATTATTTGTGCATAGGTCAATGGCCAAGAACTGTATAGCCTACCTTTTGGCAGTTTTACTGAACTTTCATAGTACAGGGCAGTGGAAATAATGTCCAGTTCTTTCATAAAAGCATGAGACTTGGTGAACTTGTAGGCTACATGAAGCCCTGAACATTTTCCGCTTAATACCTTTTGGGCTGTGCCATTTAGGGAAAACTGATTCAAAGGGAAAGGGTATACCCGCCTCGAGATTTTAAGTAACATGGGTTTTGACATTTCCCACCCTCCTCATGACTTTGCTGCTCATGCATTATACATTGGTAGGTACATTGGGTGTAATGCTAAATTGACTGCTCTACAAAGATTCAGGTTTGAGTCCCAGATGTCCATCATGTGTTCTTGTGTTAAAGACACATATAGCTATCAGAAAATAATCATAAACTTTGGTGACCACAGCTGGCACCGATCGGCCCAAAGTGGGCCTCATGGACTAACAGGAAGCTTATTGGACTTTAACAGACAAGAAAATGTCCAAAGAAAGGAGATGGAGAGACTATTTGAATGCCTTTAATAGCAGAGAACATTGCTGAAATAGCAGATCAGAGTTTTTCTTTTTTTTTTTAAGTAGCCCAAATTAATTTGAAATTAATATTGATATGGTAATGTTTTCACTTGTCAATCTTGCACAGTCTCTTTTATTTCTGTGTATACAATTGTAAAGAGCAGTTTTATAACATGACAGAAAGCAACAGTCAACAGAACTCATATTGAAAACCATCAAGCAATCAATCATTCATTACGCTATTTACATCTTTCAGAGGGTCCAGGCAGTCTCTCTTGCAAATGGTGGAGGAAAACAGGAGCAATGGCTATTTGTGACTTCACTCCAGACCACCACTGTCCTGCCTCTCAGGTATAACTCCTGTGCCCGTCACCAATCAACTGAGTCTTCTCACTGGCATTGGTTGGCTGATGCACAATGGGGGTGTCACCATCTGGCAAAAACAGACAAAAAACCTGGTTAAGCAATGAGGCCTTGGTGTCATATGCCAGGTTGAGAAGGATGATTATCCCCTTGTAATAATTACATAAGATTACGTTTGCTTGGGACACCTCCCAGGGAAGGTGAGAGGTGTGTGTTGTGAGCTATTTGTTGTGGGTCTCGTCCTGCTGGCTGTCCCCACCAGATTGATTATAGTCACACTGGGCAGACTGACAACTCCATCAGTCCAGACGAGAGAGCTGTTGTACTTTTAACCTTACGACAATGTCCTGCATCCCCAAAAAAACACTCCCCAGATCCTGACATCGGTGGGAGGCCGTTGGCCGTATAGCCTAATCAGTGAATGCACAATTTAAAAACAACAACACTGTACGTGAGGGCAAGTGGTTGAGAGATGCTGTGACTCTTAGTGCTACCAGTTAATTTGGTCTATCTTCTTTTCTTTTCCTTGTTTTTTTTTTTTTTTTAATGTTGGAGGCAAACCACTTCGTACCCCCTTATCGTGGGATTGCTTAAAATAACTGGTAGGAAAATTCGCTTTGAGAACTGACTCACAGGCAGTAATTATCAGTGTTGTGGCAAACTGCTGAAGACTTGAAAAGCTTCCCACTGCCAACTGGCAGATTTTAAATGTCTGATATCCAAAAATCTGACTCAAAAGAATTAGTTCTAATTATTTTTATTAACAGGCTGAGAATGACATGTGAAAGTATGAGAGTGTATATTTTGCCTATACTTTTGCATCTGAAGACTTAGGCTCTATTCTGACATCAAAGTTGTTTGTAGATCAAGTGGGCCTATTTGCTTCAAAAGACTCGTGTCCAGACATCACTTGTACTGACTAAAACCACTAATTAATTCTTTTTTATTTGTTTCCTTCTGTATTATCTGTACCATACGTCTACTTGTTTGTAATTGTAGTCTCCCTCGCTTTAACTCTTTGTCCATTGAAATTATTTCCAAAATGATGCTTTCAGTCTTGCACAAACAAAATAGAAAAACTAAACAGAAAATGATATTCTTTCATAAACTCGAAACCTTACTACAATTTTCGATGAATGTGCTGAACAGGTGCTACACCACTGTAACCACTTCATTTCCCAGAGAGAGCACTGAAGTAAAAGATGTAAAATTAAACTACACAGCATCCCTGATACAAAAAACACCTCATGGTGTTAATGCATATGGAGTACATTGCATAACTTATCTGTGTGTAACATAAACATACATACATCTATGTTTATTACATATACAAATTAAATTATGTGATTAATACATGTACTGTATATGTCACTGTGTCATTCTTTCTCACCAAGGTGTTTTTTACTGAGATACTATTTTATTTCTTGTGTCTTTCTAGGACACTTTTAATCATATACTCCTGTATTGACATATCTTTGTCCTGACAAAACTATGAGCTTTAATCCAAAGAGAAGTGGAACATGAATTTGAAAGGATAAGGGACACGGCAATTTTTTTCATTGTGAAATATGATGTGAAATATGAAATACTCTGTAAAGTTCTTTTTTGGGTATTTTTTGTGGGAAAAATTTATGTCGAAGCAGCAGATCTGCATGGATGACGAGTATTGATTGTCTTCCTTTGCCCTTCCTGTTTGTTACTTACACATGCGTGTGGCCTGCTTGGTCCTTTCTTGTGAACAACATCACAGACAAATATCTTTTGACATCTTACATAAATGTACGAGAGCTGATTGTTGACTGAGAAGTGATTACTGATTTAGCAATTGTGCACAAGTCTTTCCACCCAGTTGCGGAGGATATTTATGGAAGCCCTTACTATCAGCTGTCACTATTTGTTCAGCTTATTGTGCACAGCCTAATCTTATGGAATCTGTGTCTTTCTGTGAGAGATTTGTTGTAAAAAGGAACAGTGTAAGAAGCTCTGAAGCAATGATGATCCAGCTAGACTACTTTTGTTGCAGTCCAAACACATCATCCAAACACTCAGTCTTACACCTGCCATCATCACCAAGTACAAAAAAGGCTCCAGAATACAATGTCACAATAAATGGCAATCACAGCCAGTTTTGCCTCAAGATGTGGGGAATGTTTTCCAAAACACTTTTCAGACCCTGTTGACAGCTCCAAACATTTGGAGCTCTTTCCAAAATTAATCATTTTTACCATAACAGTCATTTACTTACTACAGTAAAATGTCACTTGTTTAATCACTGAGTTAGAGTCAACAGAGGAATAACTCTGGTCATGGTGACTACATCAAGCATTACTGACTCTATATATTTTTTTGCTTATTTTCTGTGTGAATGTTTTTTGCGGTGCATATCACAAACATAAGACTTACTCTCAGTACAATAACATCACATACTATCAATGAGTCTTGTGCTGCATTGAGATATGCTATTACATACTGTAACAACAGATAAGTGCACTCAAAATAGCCCAGTCAAGTCATCTTGTAACTTTGAATGGGTTCACCTGTGTGAAAGTGTGTCAGCTTTATTTGTTATAAAATTGGCTCTGTATGGTGACATATCTCAACTTAGTCAAAGCAAGCAGTTGAATTGACTGTTTTTTTTTTTAGTGTGTTCATCTTTCTTTGTCAACGATAACCCATATCTCCAGATGTGTGTGTGTGTGTGTGTGTGTGTGTGTGTTCACCTGTTTCGTTGTCTGTGCGAATCTGCTCCTCCAGGTCTTCAGGCGACACGTAACACTCTGGGTCCTCCTCCCCTGGTGTGCGAGGCTTACACTTCCCACAACAGCAGTTGAAACAGCAGCACAGACAGCAGCAGAAGTAGCAGCCCGTCAGCAGGCCACAGATCGCAAACAGGCCCTGGAGGTACAAGCACAAACGCAACATCACCCATACATGACAGAGAACAACTAAACACAAAATAACAGTAACAACTAAAATATAACCATAAGAGTAATAACTCAAAATTGATGAATCGTCTGACTATTGTTGGTTATTAGAAATGTATATTCATTGTCGTATTATGATATGCTTATTATGAAATTAATTGTTTGATAGGATGTCTACAATGGGCTTTGTGTTATCATTAAATGAGAGCAGACTCGCTCAAATGACAGTGGTGGCCTACAGCTAGTGGTGGTCTGGCATGGAGGGCCTCAATGCCCCATAGCTGTATACCCTGTGGACCAGTGTCATAAACATGGGTGAAGTCTAGGCCTAGACTAAAACAAATCTCATAGTCTAGACTATATGCACAGGAGGCTGGTGAGATGAGTTCTACCCTGTTCTGTCCACAAGCTGGGTCTAGTTTCAAACCCTTGCAGTTTACTTTTTTCAACAATCCATATGCTGCCTGTCACTAAATTGATATCCACCCTAAATTAAAAATGTAAACCAGCTCGCACTAACTTCCTCTTTAGCCGTGGGGTAATTCTCACCTTCGCCCACCAGCTGGATAGCAGGAAGTATGTGTTGACATTCTCTTCTCCAAATTGTTGTGAGACATAGAGACCCAAGGATCCATACTTGTCGTAGATGTTTCTCTTGGTAACATCTGACAGGACCGTGTGGGCATTGTTCAGCTCTTTAAACTTGTCTGCGGCATCAGGGTTGTCTGGATTCTTGTCAGGATGATATTTTAAAGCAAGTTTCCTGTCAGAAGAGTACAGGTCAGCGTAATATATTCTTTACATGTAGATTCCATGGAATCCTAAAGTCTTATGATCAGAAATGCCATCACCATAAATGATCATTGAAATCTGAAAGTGGTGAAAATACAATTGTATTCACAAAAGCACAGAGTACACATCAGGTATAAAGGTGTGTTATGGAAAAAGAAGATGTTAACTAAAAATACTACCAACTTATTCAACCAACTCATCGTATTTTATAACGGTAATATAATTATTATGATACGATCATTAGAGATCACTGGTCCACCAGGACTAAGCTTCTTGATGGCCGTTTTTCACGGTGTCACACACACGGTTAGTGTGAGATATTTTGCTAATATGCTGTGGGGTGGGGAAAGAAGGCCACGTTCACACCCCATGTATAGCATCAGGCTGAGAGGCTGTGGACAGCTGTTTCCCTTCATTCAGACGTGTCCACACCTCAACGACTGCGCTGGGCATGTACATCAGAAGTTCATTTCATAAGAGAAGCAATCAGAGGGAACAGCGTGGACCGGACTCTTCCAAATATGGGTCAGTTCTGGCCAGGTTTGACTCACACCCTGTTTACTACTTCTTCTCTGGCTCCAAAAAGCGCTTGCTACAATGATTCTGGTACCCATTTGACATCTCTCACTCTGACCCATTTCTATGTAATGCTAAGGGCATCAAGTCATAACCACTCATGTCTCAGTCATACGTTTAACTCTATAGGACGACCTCCTGTGGGTCTTCCTCCCACACATTCAGTCATCAGCACCTCAGCATGTGGGCAAAGTTAAGCGGTCTGGCAAGTAAAGAGCAGGACCAGAGAAATGGGCATCCAACCCAGGGTGCCCAATGTTGTACCACAGACATCCTATAAACCTGGACATAGGGGTGGAGTAGCCTATCATTTAGACATTTCGATGTTCAATGCTACGCTATACTTCGCCTAGGAAGTATGAATACGTATCTTGCTTGATGTATTTGCTTTGCCCGCAATGAGCCAATCACTTGATTTGCATATCACACATGACCGAAGACACGGGGACCAAAAACTCGGATTGGCCACAGATGCTTGATTGACATTAGTCTGTGGAAGCAAACTTAAATAGAAGATGATAACTGGTTGAAGCTATCTTCTCTGGCAATACACCGGGCAGTGTATGCTTGTTCACATTTAGACCTCAGAGGTTGGGATGTTTCAAGGGGACGCAATTTCCAAGCTACACTCAGGCTGGTTTGAAACCTGAACCTTTTTCCACTTACCTACTGTATGTCAGGAGGAATCATTGTCCTTGCCCCTGAGTGTTAATGCCTATCAAAGGCAACAAAAGCTTTACACATTTTCCAATACACATAATTCATTCCTTTTTTGTTTTGCTAGTGTATACTAAACTGTTATTTCACATCAACATTTCATGATGCACTAAGCACGCCTGCTCATTAATGTTTAATTAATCCAACAGCCTCTAAAAAAAGTTACTATGATTACATATTCATTAACACACATGAGAGCTGTTAAGAAACAATTTAGATGGCTTCCTGGAAGTGGGGTTGCATTAAACCATTTAAGAGGCATTATTTGAACTTGTGAACTCAAAGTCTTATTAACACTAAACTTCCATTTGCCTTTTAAGTTACAGACTTTTTCTCTCTAAACATGGAGTATAGTAGTAAGTGAATAAGATATGCAATACCATAGAAAAGTCAAAAGTCAGATTAGCAATATAGCTGTTTAAAACTACGAGGTAAAATGGAGTCTGAATGATATAGTAAACAACAACGCAAAATAAATGACTCATCAGATAAGAGTCCTGTGGAAGAGCAACCTGTGAGCACCTGTTGCATTGTATAGCTAAAGCCCTGACTTGCTTATTCTTACTTACTGTCATGTCTGTATTTATTTCAGAATGAAGTGTTTCTCATTCATGGCCTCTCCCCTTGACAGTATTCTAGCTGCTCTTGTGCTGTAGATTGTTTTGATAGTAGATTGCAAATTGGGTTGTTTTGTAGTCAGAAGAAAGAGGGGCCGCAATCACACTTTCGTGCTTTTTCACGCTTTTCGTGCTTAGGCCCAGATCAGCAGCTGCCCTGGCAAAGCTGTCTTGCTACCATCTTTCAAACCCTTATTCACGTAAGACTCAGGGGCAAGGCAAGTGCTCAACATCATCAATATTTCAGCTGTACGGAAGCCATTTTATATTCATACCGCTTCTCCGCAATATCAGGAGACAGTTGTTCTAACGGATTCATTTTCTATTTCTGTTGGTACTATTCTATTTCGTACCACTTGCTCGACCAAAAAAACAGTGTTTCTCCCGTGTATTAAATTGCTGTTGCATAAAGTGGGGGCCTAACGTGATTCCAGAGGCAGCCGTAGGTGTAGGAAAAACACAAAGTGTGTCCTCATTTCACCTCTGATTTTGAAGGTCATGTGGGAAACAGGTGAACTTTTGCGCTCACCGGTAGGACTTCTTGATGTCGTCGTGTGTGCAGTTCTTGTCCAGACTCAGTATCTGGTAGAGAGCCTCCCCTGACGTAGACAGGGCGCGCTGCCTTTGTTCACTCATCTTCCTTGACCATTACCTGTGAGGTGGGAATGAAAACGACCTGCACCAAAGAAGAAACCAATGTACAGACATCAATGGAAATGTATAATAATGATTACTACAGGAATTGTTTATTTTGCATGCTCATTGAGCTCATCTTTATGAGAATGAGCATAATAGTTAGAAGTTGCAGTATTGCCACCCACAAACCATTTGATATTATTTTGCAAAAGGAAAAGGATTGTTATGTTGATGTTAAACAGCAAGGTATTATATTCCATTGCTGCGATAGCTTCAACAACTCCTTCAATCACTCTGAAAAGCATACCTTCCTCTAAATAATTCCTTCAGTTTAAATGAAGACCAAATCATTAAATATTTCATCATCAAAAAAAAGAATAGATATTCCAAAATATCTCAAGTGCACTCCATCACATCATCACCAAACCAGCCATGGCTATGTAGTTTTAGTCATTATCACACAGACGTCCAACAGTGTCCTACCTGCTCCACACCAGAGATCCCAAGACACAGTCCTCCCCACAGCACAGCAGACAGGTCAGTGGAGTCAGGTTGCTCCTGTGTGTGCTCGTGGACTTCTGGCCAGATGAATAAAACATTTGATGGTCCTAGAGCTCAGGTATCGGAGGCTATCCTACCATGGTTGCCAGCAGGCTTGATTGGGTTTCAACACTGGCAATCTTCAGGCCATATACAACACAATGCTTTGGAATGAGACGTGTCAGAGGTACAATAGATTAACCTCTACCGAGCGTCACCTATGGTTTCTCACTGGGGTTGTTTCGCTGTGTGTATATATATCTGAAGAAGAGGAGGTAGTCAGTCACAGAAGATGTTACCAAATATTTCTTCCTCCCCAAAGCCAACTCCTAGTCTTTAAGCAGAATTGGAGAAGTTTCATAGTCTTATCACTTTCATAGATTTAATCTGGAACTGAAGCGCCATCTGGTGGTTGTAAGAATGAAATACATGCATTAATAGATGTCAGCATGAGAGAAAAGGCAAGGTGAGAGTTAAAAAATAGAATATGGTCATATCAGAATAGAATAGCTAGTGTGTAGGGGAGAGGGACATGGATATTGTATACGTTCACAGGAAATTAATGTACTTGTATTTCTTCCATCCTTTTGGTTTGTTTGATTCGTTGTGTGAACATTTTTACACAGGTACTTTGTGAGCTGAATTTCTGGGAAGGGGAAAAAAAAAAAAGAAAAAAAAACACTGGACAATTTTGGGCTGATCAGTTTGGTTTTTACATCTTTTTGCTTTTGTAGTGAGGTAGTATGTTTGGCCACAAGATGGCGCTGAAATGCAATTGCTGAGTAGCAGAGAAATACAGTATGTGACAATGGTACTACTTCATTTTCACACATTGCACTCCATTGTTACATTTACACCTGTAGAGAGGGCCTGTTTTTGTGCTGATTGATTATTGGTACTGATTGTTACTGATAAGGAGCAATATGAGGCTGATGACTGAGAAAAGCAGTGCCTATTCTGCTTGCATGTTTGTCAGCTATATGAGTTTTTGATGTAGCCTAAATCTGCTTATATAATTAATTTGATACCTTTTGCTGATTATATTATGGGTTTCAGAAAAGCTGTCCAGGATGTAGTTGCATCTAAGAATGGCCTAAGAATCATCACTAGGAGAGAAAACGGCACTTGACCATGCACAGACACATTTCAATGAAATAAATTAATTTCTTAATTTTGTTTCACTAAAACACTTTCCCTAAAAACTAAAAACAAAACTCAATGTAGCCTGGCTATCATATCACCACTCAATAGCCAAACAAATGATTAGTGTAGCCTGAATAATATACTGTAAGATGCGTACTGACTCAAACAGGTAGCTTACTGCTATAATTCTGCCAGATATACTGTAGCAGTTTCTCCATACAGTGCACCGGAACATACTGTAGTAAATTATGGACTAATTTACGGGTTTGGAAAAATAATAATGGTTATATACATTATATTATAAAGTCTTCAATCCTAAATGTACAGTATCTTCTGACAAATCTTGTAACATGCTACGGGTCATACAAGCGTTTTAAGAACTAGTAACTAGTCAACTAATTTGTAAGAAAGATAAGCACAGTGTATCTACATAAACAATGATAAAGACCAGCTGTTATCTTGTAATACAATATGTGAAAACCTTGATTGTGCTGAGCGCCATCATAAAAGCATCCATTTCCAACATGCCACTGCTGGCGCACCTGTGTCAGAGCCTGATCATGCTCATTTGCTAGGACCTCTCGGGGGACGCTTTGCAACTGGATACTTCAACTCTCCAGGGGAATTAGCAGGTTTGCTACTCACCTGCCCTCGTCATGCCCACACACACACACACACACACACACACACATAAACTGCACCTCCCATCCCCGAAGGCCGCTCCTGCTAAGCATGTGTGTCAAGGGAGGGGAGAGTGCCAAAAACAAAGGCATTAATGAAATGGTTTCCTCGTAGTCAGTGAGCTCAGTGGGAGACCCCCCTCCCCACACACACACACACACACACACACACACACACACACCACACCACCAGGAAACGTGGTTGTATGCGTAACATACTGTAGTCACTCCCAAGGAAAACACATGCCAAGAACTACACATAGAATACCTTACCATGCAGTCAGCTAACACTCTCAAAAAGTGATATTAATTTTCATTTGATATTAGAGATTCAATCACATGTATTGAAGGGAGAAATTTGAGCTATAAGCATAATGCAATTCAATTAATTGTTTTACTGTGTTTTACTAATGTTAATATTAACAATATTAGCTGTAATATTGCATAATAATAATAGTAATAAAATGGTCAAATGTTAGATGGGATGGGATTAAATATGTAAGCAGCAGAGTACAGTGTTGGCGTGTGTCCAGAGCTTTCAAATGTTCTGGAAAATGCATGGCAATGTTAAGCCGCCCTGTCCTATACCCCTACCAGTGCTGGGCAAATACCAAGAATCTGATTCCTCTGGGGAAGGGGGAAAGCCCAGGGTTGTCAGAGTGATTGGACACAATTTTGCCTGGTTGCCTGGAAAAGACATAGAAGAGCTTAGCAGGGGTCTTGACTCTGTTGAATTGTATTCAGAACCATGGGAGGGGGGAGGGAGGGAGGGAGGGAGTGTGGTGCTGATTATGCCCTTCACTGGCATACAGCCTGGCTGTTGCCATGGCACAGTTTACTATTGTCCCAACGGTTGGTGATGAACAAAATATACTCATGTAAAGAAAAAAAAAAAATATTATATATATATTGTGCATATATACCGGTATGCAAAACCCCCCACATAGGACATAGGAATGTGTCAAAAACCAACATTGTATTATAGTCATTGTGCTGCCCTTTACACTAAGTAACAATTACCAAAGAGTTAAACAGTCTGGTACATTTGCAAGTTGTCTGGAAAGACCGCACTGGTATGGCACTGCTAGATTATGTCACCTCTCTTGAGTCTGGAGTCTGAAAACGCTCCAACACTAGGGGAGGTTCAGGCCACATTTTTGCAAATACCTTTCAGTAAGTTGTAAGGGGTATGTTGCTGTTGACAAATATCACAGGTGTTTGTTTTTGTGTGCAGCGACAGGACTGTTGTTGTGGTGGTTCGTTATAAACAAATGTCTTTATAGATGATGCAATGTGGCTTGTAGAAACTCCTGGCGAGATAAGCTACAATTTCAAAAATGTGCAACCTCATTTTTTTTGGAAAAACATCTCATAAAATAACAATGATTTAGATGGCTTTGCTTTGATAATTTAGGTGTGAACTTAAACAATTTTGTTTTGTCACTGAAAAAAGTGAAATGAGGAGAAGAGTACACATAGACGCAACATCACACAAGCCCTGTCCATACACTGAAAAAAAAACAGTATCATGTAGTTTCAAGATTTTTCCTCGGAGCTCCCTTTTAAGACAGACATTCTGTCATAATATGGCATTCATGATAGTTCATATCAACATATCAACCCAAAAGCCCTTCACTGGGAGTGTGTTTGCTTTTAGAAGCTCTATTGTGTGTATTACTGTATGCCCAATCAGAGTCATTTTTATTAGCCTAGGACTACCACTGTCGCTGTCTACATCTAAGATATTATAGACATTTGGAATAACAAGGAAGTTAGGGCCTATGATGCAGATGTGCTGATACTTGCTGGTGGTATAATATGCAGCACCTCGCATCTAATCCCAGAGGCCCCTGTCACTTTGACACAGCTACAAGCACTCTAGCACTCCACTGCGAGCCACATGCAAAACCTTGCAAACACTAACAGTCCAGTTGGCTCTATATATGCTCACAAACATGCTGTCTTTTGGATATATGCAATTGCCTATATTGTTGAAAGCTTGCCTCACATGTTCGTTGGTATTTCTGTGCTTGACCACAAGAACTAGCCTACATTAGCCAGCCTAGGTGTCTAGTAGGAGCAACAGGTGTTAGTCGGTTCTATATGCCCTCAGGCCTACCACCAAAATGGATTTGAAAATGATGTCAAAATCAGCTGTCTGTAAATAACATAAATCCCAGAAAGTGGCAGGTTGTTGCATAGCGCTGCATGCATGTGTCTAGTGCGTAGCTGCATGAAGAAAATCCTTAATGACAGGGAGAATTCATTGTTAAAATAAAATAATTATTTGCTCAGGCTTATACTCTACACACGCTGGTTTCCTTAACATCAAGAAGAGTTAACTGAGGCTGAGGCACATGTACAACCAGATGACTCATGCAAGAAAGGTAATCACTAGAAATGATGTAGACCGGCTGCAGGGCAAACCCCTTTGTGGTGGAATACCCTTGTTGTGGTCCGTGCAGTCGGTGAACGACTGCATAAATCAGTCTTGGAATCGCCCCTGACAGTCCCTCCAATAGAACCGGCTGTACTAAAGCTGCTCCACGACATCGTCCAATCAGCCATGGTGTAATATTAGTAGTCGCGCAGCAATTGGTTCAAAGAAAAGGAACGTTTTGTATGCGCTTCAACAGCCCCATCTCTGGCAGGTGGTGCATGTTCGGAAACAGCCTACAATGTTTAGGAAGATAGCTAGGTAGTCATAGGTTATCGGCGTAATTTGTTTCCCGTTTTCCTTTACTTTTTTATACGAATTTCACAGTATGTGCCAATACATGTTCTGCACTAGTGCCGAGCGTGGTTTGGGTTCTTCAAGTCACTTTCTCTTGTATATTCTGTGCACTGAGTGATTCCGATGCGGAGTGGATTACGGGTGCTATCTATGCCTGCGTTGAGAAAAAAAGGACTGAATAAAGGCTGATAGTTTCTCTGCAAGCACCACAGACCTTGAATGAAAACCGTCGAACCTCTGTGAAGGCAAGTTCCTGCACATTTAACCGCAGGGTTTTTTCACTTTTGCCATTTTTCCCAAGCATCGATATCGTTTCTGAGTGTTCTTGCCTTTTGTTTTGATTTAGAGGCACACTGCGGAGCCATTTCACGATGAAGCACGACTGAACGGAGTTTAAAAAAATGAGGAAGCATCTTTTAAAAGATTCTTTAAAGATAGATGCCTCATCATCTACAGGCCCAGATCTTGGTGAAAAGGGGGAAAGGGATCCATGGAGCCAGATGAATAAAATCGAGTGAAATGGAACACGAGACACGCGGACGCAGAAGCATAGACAATGTATTAAAGACGGCGATTTGTGCAAGTTTGAAGTCTATCCGAAGAAAATGAAGTACTCCGTATGCTAAACGTGAAATTGAGCATTATTGTACTCTTATTTTTCTATGTATTTCATAAGGAAGATTTCTGTTGGAGAGGCTCTGCTAACAACGCTACCCAATCCATGAAATTCCTTCTCCAGGATTTGGAATAGTTATCCATTTTTATATTTTCTTATTTGAATTTTTGATCTGGATCCAGCGTTGATATTATTCAATGGAAGTATGTTATCAGTTGCCGGTTTTGCCTCTAGACAGGCCGGTTCCCAAGCATGTACTCAGCCGGAGGGGAGCCATCAGTTTCAGCTCCAGCTCCTCTCTGTTCGGGGCCCCCGATCCACGACAGCTGTCACAGGTATTTTGTTTACATTGACATCGATTTTACATTTTCTACAGGATGGAAGACATTGCATTCACGATTAGTCGATGATAATGTCTGTTTACTGAAACCTTTGGTATATTTCGAGGAGGAACAAACAGGTGATTCATGGGAACCCCCTCCCTCCTTCAAACATGCATTTGCTGCTACTTCTCTGGAGGTTTACCAGAATTGTGTTTGATGTATAAATAGCGAAATTGTTCGTGTGTCATTCTAATAAGGAGATTATCGAAAGCAAATGCTTGTTGACAGAGAAAATGTGACATATTGTCATCACCTCCCACCACCCCCCTCACCTCCCTGCAACTTATAAAATTGCACCCAGCTGCAGGCAACATAGGGTTCTTTCAAGTAGTCATGTATTCAGTATTTTCCAAACTTGTATGGTAAATTTACCCTACTGAGACAGATGTGTTGTTACTGTTCTGGGATTAGAGTTTTGACTGTAGAGGCGACATATCTGTCGCTTGATGTAGGCCTAATATTTGAAGTGTATGTGAACATAATGGCCTCCAGCACACTGAATTTCTTCTTGTAAACCAGGCTTTGAGAAAGTTTTGGAGAACATTATTGTAATGTGAAGTAATTGAATATTGAAGAGCCCCCCCCCCCCCCCCCCACACACACACACCCATCATTTACCTCCACAAAGGGAGAGCTTTATAATTTGCTTAACTGGTCTGAGTGTCTGTTTTGGTCTACAGTGTGCTATCAACTCCAAAATAAGGGCTAGGCCTTGGTCACCGAGCAACTTGTATTGACACACGAGCAGATGACTTGGACTGTTTGTACACCAGTTATTACTCAAGTCTCAAAAGGGAACATCACATCCCTCAAATTTCAGCCCTGTGTTTCAAAATATAATTGTCTTGGTGACTTCTAAACTTCATTGTTCACCTTCGTTAACAGCACACGTTCATACTCTGGCGTATGCAAGATTTATGTGTTGTAGTGAAGGATTCTGCAGAGGGCCAATGATCAGAGTGAGAATGGAATTCTCATTAAATGAGAATTTGTAAAAATAACATCTTGCTTATATGTACACATAACCCCCCGTAAGCTCTGTTTTAAGTGTGTGTGTGTGTGTGTGTGTGTGTGTGTGTGTGTGTGAAATTACTGGGTTTACATTGTTTATGTTAAATTAGTCAAGGAATGTTCTCGGAGACTCCGAGCCCTCAGTGTTCCACTGAGAGGCCTCTTTAGTATCTCTGGTCGACCACCCACAAGCTTTTTATTAAGAACTGCCGTATCAGACCGCTCAGCTGTGTCCAACCCCTTTTTCTCCCACTAGTACACCATTACAGTCACTTCCCCTTTACACCGCACACACACACACACACACACACACACACACACACACACACTCACACACTCACACACACACACACACACACACTCACACACTCACACTCATACACATACTGAACAGACACAATCATGCAGACGCAGTATATAACACACAACACACAAGCACACAAAGAAAAACACAATGGAAGTTTAGATGGGGCACATTTATTGTCGGTTACTACAACATCAGCAGGGATCTTTAGTACATTCTCAGACATGTCCCCTCTCCTTTTCTTTTGTGCTTCTTCCACATGGCAATGATGCATGTGGGGGAATGCTGATATAGTGGTGGGGGTCTGTTGTCAGTGTGCTGCCCCCCCCCCCCAACCATGAATGGCCCTGTTCGCAAGCAGTGCTGTGTGACCAGGGGGCCTCAATGCATGGGCACTTAGGCCGACTGGCAATGAAAGGCCCATCTCTCTCTCTCTCTCCTTCTCTTTCCTACTCTCTCTCTCTCTCTCTCTCTCTCTCTCTCTCCTGGCCCATTAGATGAGCTGTGTGGGGTTAGAGGAGAGAGAGAGAGAGAGAGCGGTAAAGTGGTAAATTCCACGGCGGTGGGGTCACGTTTGCCTGTTGTTTTTTTCCCCTGGCTGTTTTGTTTTGGACTCATTTGGAGGCAAGGTGGCACGTTGTGGCGGCATGTCAACGTAAGCCTTTCAAGCCTCTCATGGCACTTCAGCTTCATGGAATGCTCACAGTACCCTCAGTAATGAGAGAGAGAGAGAGAGAGAGAGACTGTGTTGGACAGACAGAGGAACGGTGAGAAAGTTAGAAGTAAAGATTGTGCATAGTTTTTAGGGGGCTTCTATTTGCCTTTTGTAAACACTGCATTTTCCCATCTGTATCTGTTGCCAGTAAGTGTGAGCTGCAGTTGTGTGTGTGTGTGTGTGTGTGTGTGAGGTGGGGGGTGGGGGGGGTCGCCATGCTGCTGTGTTTGTGGGAGCTTAGGCAGGCTACCATTGCAGAAGGAGGCAGTAAAACATGTGCATGGGCTCAGGGGGCAGTAGTTTGGCCTGGTGCCCACAACGCAGATGGCTAGAGTCTTTTCTTTCTCTCTGTCACTCTTTTACTTTCCTTCTCCTTTCTTTCTTTCTTTCTTTCTTCTTTCTTTCTGGTTCTCTCTCTCCATTCTCGTTATGTTCGTCAAAGACAAGCCCATGTTTTGCTCTAGTGAAGACCTTTGCAGTGAGCTATCATCTACAGTGGAATGGAGTTTAAATTAGTTTAGGTTTTGGCAGGTTGTATGTGACAGTGTAGAAATAACTCACCAGTAACCACAACCCTTAAATGACACTTGCAAACAAAGGCGTGACATGTGGCCTTTATTTGTGATCATGTGAACATAGTTGCTCTACTTTAAGATTAATTAACAAACTTCCATGATCATGGTTTGCCGTAATAAAATGAAAAATACCGGCCACCAAAGCAATATCATCAAAAACGTTCTAGCAGTGCCCCGAAGCAAGTCTGCATTGACTACGTTTGGTGTTCGGCGTACTGTCCAGTATCTCCCCCTCCACCCAGTCCCTAACGCACTTGCAATCAGCAGAGAGGTGGGTGGGGTTGTCCTGGCATGGGGGTGGGTGGGGTTGTCCTGGCATGGGGGTGGGTGGGGTTGTGCTGGCATGGGGGTGGGTGTGGATGACATTAACATACAGTAAAGCGTGACTCTTTCTGCTACTCAAGTTCAGAGCATGAGGCACCCAAAAAGCAGTCTTGTGACCTGCACGTGACATGAGTGAGGTATGTTCAGTTCACCCATAAATCAGCACGTCTGATTTTCGTCTTTACGCTCGAATGTGCCGCAGGACACGACACACAATGTTGCTTGCGGCCCATCATGGCTCTGCAACCCCAGCTGTATGTGTGTGTGTGTGTGTGTGTGTGTGTGTGTGTGTGTGTGTGTGTGTGACTGTTGGGGCCTTGGCTTTGGCGATGACGGGCAGTTACACACACACACACACACACATATGCCTCACCCACAATTTGCCAAGACTTTGACATTTCCAGTTTTCTCTGACACCCAAAGAGCATGAAGGGAACGGTGTGGCCGCAGGCTCTGGGGCCCGGGAGTGCTGGCCTGTCATCATGCGGCCCGGCCGCAGCTCTGACGGCAGCTCTGACGTGAGCATGAGAACCAGATCGCGAATAGAGCGGCTCGGAGAGGCTTGGAGAGACGCGTTGTTCCTCCAGAAGCCTATCGCCAGGCGACTTTTTAAGACAGGGCAGGGTGAGATGAGGGTGCTTTTTTTTTTTTTTTTTTTTTTTTTTTTTCCTCTCGAAGGAGTTTGTTTATCTTAACTTAAGCGATAAGGTTTTCATGCAGGGCTGCTGGATTGACGTAGTTTCAGGATGTGGTAAGAAGGAGCTGTTCAGAGGTTTGGGTTTCACAACTCGTTCTAGCATGTAACCCGTGCGTGACTGAGGGCTGCAGGGCCAAATCAACAATATAAAAAGGACTAGTATGTGTCAAGAAAGTAGTGAAAACAATGAACAAAAATTAAAAGCTTTTCGTGTTATGCTCCATGAATTGCAAATGCTCTTTGAGAGCAAGACAAACATTCTTTTGTGTGTGTGTTTTGAGCTTAAAAACATAAACAGTTTCCAAGTTGTTAGTTGTTGCAGCTTTTGACAGGAACAGGTTTGGTCGCAAGTTAATGGGACAATCAATCTGGAGAAGGTATTCAAATTTGCCATGGCAGAATACACATTCTAGGTTTCTCATTGTAATGTTAATAAAATGTAAAGTTCTGTTTAATGGTATTGCCATTTCTCTATGACTTGTGCAAGCCCAGATACTTCTATCATATAAGACTACGGGCTATATGCTGAGTGGACATTTTGATTGGGAAAACACAAAGCGAAACAGACCTTTGGACCGTTAAGTTGTTCTACAGTTTGAATGCTGTTTGAACCGTGAGGCTTGTGCGGCCAAAGCAAATTCTGCAGTTAGCTGCTGTGGGATAAACCACAAGCAGCTGAAATACGGGCAGGCGTAGCTTCCCCATCAGACTGATGGCCCTGTGAACTCTGAAAAGACGTAAACACTGCTGTTGATATCAAAAGGGATTACTGTAGTAGTCTGTTTTAGAGCATCTGCTGAAACTCCCTTACTGACCTTTGTTCTGAGGACTTGTCCTACACAGTTCTCACGGTCCACCATGTGATCATGTTCTTGATGTACCGTAAGATCCCAACTATTAGCCGCGCCTTATACATTGACTTTGCAAAATTTCTTCAGATATGAGGTTAATACACGGGGGAAGCTAATATGGTATTAATATGCTTTTGTTTCTTTTAACTTGCATAAAACACTGTCCTGTGGCTTTATACACAATGCGGCTAAAACACAGGAAATGACTGTACAGGCATCTTGGTAGTTCTTGACCATGGTAACACTATTGTGTGCAGTGCGGATGCATCATATTATCCTGTGTTACTATACCCATATGGTTCTTGAATGTTTGTTCGGTCACGCATCAGCATGCTGTTTAATGTCATTGGACTGATAGGGGCTGAACAACATTTCCATGAAGAGCGATTGTATGCATGATTGTACAACTCGATCCTTGATGCGTCACCGGCATAGTTCCTGTGTTGCGCACTAAAACCTCCTGACGCACTGACACCTCATTTAAGAGCCGCGCTCTCAAGATCATAATGGCTGTACAAGACCACTAATAGCCCATCAAGGTTCAAGTGTCGGCACATAAAAAGTTGAGTGCCCAGGTAAACTCTGTCCAAAGGCGTGTGTGTGTGTGTGTGTGTGTGTGTACTCGCACGTGTAGTAACAACTATCTCTTCTATATACCTTGCTGTAAAAGCCTGTGTTTATTGCCCCCCACTTACAGGAATGCACAGTCCCGTTATGCAGCTTTTTGCTGAGTGTTGGTGGTGTAACTCATGAGGAAGCTCTGAATTTACGAGCCTGTCGACCGCGGCAGCTTTAATATCTGTGAGTTTTGGGATGCGTTGTGGATAAGACTTAATGGCGTCCAGGCCTGGCTTGGCTTCCTGTTTTATTTACCCTGGCTGCCCCTTCGATCCCTTCCCTGCGTGCGATAAATGGCAGTAAATCAAGAGGAATCAATGTGCTTATGAGTTGTCACTCTTGGTTGTGATGACGCAAAAACATTGGCGATATCTAAATAGTCGTTGCAATCAAAGCAAGTTTGAACTGAACTTTTGTCTTTAAACTCTCTTTTATGGTGTTAATGGTTTACATTGTGCAGTGTTTAGCAGCACATCAGATGCAAAGCCGATGGTGCAAAATGTTACAAATGCAGATAGGGGAAGAGGCGTCAATGTCCTTCTGGGAGAATCAGCCAATCCACAATGACAACATACCTTGTGGCCATCAGTGCCACTTGATTGACCAGTCCCAAGCCCCGCCTCCCATTGTTATTGTTGCTAGGTGGGACAACTTTGGTCAGAACTTTTGCCGCAGAGCATGACCGATGCCTATATGGTCTCGTCTCTCCCTATGCCACATGTAGACAGAGGAGTGATCCTTGCACTCTGCATCATAGATGAGGTTCTGTAGCATAGAAGAGATTCTGTAGCGTTCCAAACTTGTTTTAAAAACATAATCGGGGGATTCGACTTGATGTAGCCATCTTAAGACGTCCGCAAACGCGATGATTTCTGAGATTGTGATACGTTTTCAGCTATGCCATGCACACTTCTGGTCCAACGTATCAGAATCTCAGAAATAATCACATTTGTAGTCGTCTTAAGACAGCTACATCAAGTCGAATACCTTGGCTTGAGGTCAGCCAATTACTGCCTCATTGGCTTGTTTGAAAATGAGGGTAGAAGTGAGCACACTTTGGACGTCATTCTAAAGATGGCGGTAGCCCACTTATCCCTTTGGCCGAATTAGTTAGCCTAGTATCGCAATGAATTTGGCTAGAGCGTTGCCCCCTCTCTCCAGTTCTGTATAATGCCTCCATGCTAAAGATCTACCCAGTGTCACCAAGGACAGGAAATCAGCAGTATAATGTTGTTGTTTGTTTGTTGTTGTTGTTGGCATCTTGACCATGAACATACAGTCGTGACTGCCACGATTGGGCAGATGGGCTTTGGTCTGTGGCAGGGACCCCCCCTTTCTTTCTCTCTCTCTCGCTCTCTCTCTCTCACACGCACATACGCACACACAAAACACACACACACACTCTCTCTCTCTTTCTCACGCTCTTTTTTTTTTCTCTCACACACACACATTCTCTTGCACTGTTCACTGTTTTTTTTATATTTCTCATTCATGGTGGGGCTCCATCTTAGGCTGGGTGAACCCTGCCTGACCTGCTGGCAAATTTGGATTTCGTCCCAGCAGCTCAGGCTGAAAACCTGCACATCTATCTCCCCTGCTTCCTGTCCACAACCTTTGGGTCCAATCACAAACTAGCTTATCCAAAAGACGCCCCTGGATCTTTGGTCTGATTGGTTGTTCGGACTATCCAACCGTAGAGAGTCATTTGAACTATGCCCACTGATCACACCTCTTGTGCAGTAGAAAACAAAGCGCAGGCTCCCCAGACTAATGTTCAATCTTAAAAGATTGAGTTGGTATGGTGATAGCCAGACTAGCTCCATCTCTCTTCAAGCTGCCTTTTGCCATCCTGAGATACACATGCGTTGCTCATGACCACCTAGTTGCTAGTCAAAGACAGGATCAGAGACTGAACACTCAACCACGGTGAAAACGAAGATTAGTTCAGTAATTGTGTTTTCGGTGCCTGAAAATAGTACTTTTTTAGATGGGTTCACTAGTTTGAAAAAGCAATCCTTACATTTGGCAGACTGAACTTACATTTGCTAGCATGTAGCGTCACTTTAGATTACAGACTCCCATACAGGACAGATCCTACTAAAAAACAAAAAACATGTTGATTACCGTGATTTGTTTGATGATCAAAATAGATTTTCTAATCCGGATGTGCCGCAGACTTTGAACTTTTAAACTTTCACAGAGAATGAAAGGTTATTATGTTTTTCTGTATGGACAAGAGTACCCAAAACGTTGTTGTTACATACTTTTTAAAAATATACATATACTGTATTTTTTTAAAAAACATTGCTGTTCCTCTTGTGGACCTCTCCGTCCATAAACTCCCCCTCCCTTGTTAGGCTGAAGTGCTTTCTTTAACAGAGCATACGCATCATGGCTGCCAGCCACACATATCCAAGTCCGTATGGTGCATTGGTGGTGCCGATGTGGACACGCTCAGAAATGAACAAGACATGTACGGGAGATACAGTGTTCACATGAACATCAGGGGTGGTAGTATAGGTGTAGCATGTGACTGTACATGAGCATGCAAGACTGGCTTTATTGGCGACCCTGGATCTGAATTATGTGGCCTGACTTCAAGTGCAGACCCCCAGTGGAAAGAGGCCTTGTCAGCCCAGGCCAAGCCAGACCAGAATGGACGAGACCAGGGGATTCCATGGAACCGGAACCTCTGGAGGATTTAGGTCACTTACTCCAGCAATTGTGTTTCCAGAAAAAGAAAAAGCATTGCACATCTGTGGTTCTCAACTTTCAAGGCACGGTGTGGTGGATTCAAACCACATGCGCCTGAGGCCAGACATCTTCATTGCCCCAAGTCGGAACAGGACGCCCCCCCCCCCCCCCCAAACACACACACACAGTGTGTGTATCTGACCCGAACTTACATCTTTAGTTTATTTAGTCTGTGACGTAGCCCCTGTGCTGTGGCAAAGCTCTCCTTTTACAGAGGAAATCAATAGGAAATGAGCATTAAGCGCCGGTTAGATGAGCCTCTACCTTTGACCCAGTTGGAGAGGAGAGCCAGGGGAGAGCGTGGTGGGAGACTGCAGCAGTGCCGTAGAGGCCGCAAGTGTGTGTGTGTGTGTGTAGAACAGGCTCCTCACCACCAAGCACCAGAGGCAGTCTTCTCAGCCCCATCAGCCCTGCCGTCAGCAGCGGGGAGATCGTTGCGTGGAGAGAAATGGGAGAGAAATAGTCTGGCTATCACCACACGAAGCTCAGTCTTTTAAGATTGAGGTTTAGTCTGGGAAGTCTGCGCTTTGTTTCTACTGCACAAGAGGCGTGATCAATGGGCATAGTTCAAATGACTCCATAGGCTTTTGGATAGTCCTTCAACCAGTCAGACCAATAAGGTGCAACTTTTGGATAAGCTAGTTTGTGATTGGACCCAGAAGATGTGGACGGGAAGCAGTAGAGATAGATATGCAGGTTTCCAGCCCACGGAGGTATTATATATACCTGGAGAGAGTGATTTGAGTCCTGCCCTGCGTACTAATTAATGGTGGAGGCTAGGCTAGTAAATCCGGCCAATTCATTGTCATCACCATATTGAACACTGGAGCTCGAATCCAGCGGCAGTCGACTCTGACCATGCGGCAAGTTCCAAAGCTGGAAATGACGCATAGACCAACGGCGTTTTTTATTGGACATTCTGTAAAAAGAGTGTCGTCCTCCGGTTCAGAGGGTGGCGATAATGCACATACCTTGCTTGCCGCGTAATAAGAAAAAGAAAAAGTTGCTCAAGAACGCACACCAGAGTCCGAGTGGAGTCCCGCACTCAGTAACGTTTTGCTGTAGCTGCTGGACAGGTATCCGCCCACTAACATGTACGCGCATGAGAGCTCGTACACAACACAGACTTCATGCGGCGCCATACTTGAAAATGGCGTATGCTAGCATGCCGAAGCTTATCTGCACGGTCTGGACCACCTTGACCCCCACCAGCAGATCAGACAGTTATCCCAGCCTAGAAGAGAAATGGAGTGAGTGTCAAGTGAGAGTAAAGCGAGATGAGAGACTTAAGCGTTAGTAAGTTTCCTTTATTATCAGTACAAAACCAAAATCGTCAAAAATCTACTACTACTAGTACGACTAAATCTGCTAAAAGAGAGAGAGAGAGAGAGAGTGAGAGGAAGGGAGACATTGTGGGACAAAGAGGTGATCGTTTTCCAAACCCACCTCACCTGTGTTCAAGGCCAACCTCAGTCACAGCATAGCTTTGGCATAGCCCTGCTCTCACCCCAACTGACGTGCAGCTTTGCACTTTCTCTCTCTCTCCCTCTCTCTCTCTCTCTCTCTCTCTCTCTCTCTCTCTCTCTCTCTCTCTCTCTCTCTCTCTCTCTCTCTGTGTGTGTGTGTGTGAATGTGTGAGTGTGTTTGCTTGTGTGCTCGCGTACTGTCTGCTGAGTCTCATTCTCTCTCTCTCTCTCTCTCTCTCTCTCTCTCTCTCCCTCTCTCACACACACACACACTCACCCACACCCACACACAAATGCGTGCAGTGTCTGTTCGTGTAAGTCAGGGAGGCTGTGCCGCTCCGGTGGAAGGGGGGTAAGCATAAGCTCCAAGATGAAAGTGCAAAATGAAAAATAAATACGCTGCTGTACCCATTACAGAACCATGCCGGTCCTGATGTTGATGGCTGCGTGTGTGTGTGTATTCACGTGTGTGTTTTTTTTGGGGGGGCAATTTAGTAAACAAAGTGTACAGTGTGCACCGGGTCTGTTGAGAAGACGGCTTCTGCTGTGCTTTCTCTGCCTGGCCCCTCCTTGCTCGTGCGTCAGTGTCACCATACGCCTGGTTGGCTGTCGCTAGGAGCCTGTAGGGGGAGGGGGGCTATGGAGGGAGGGAGGGAGGGGGGGCAGTGTGTCGCTCACAGAGGACACAGGCAGCCCCTGCCTGCGCTCTTGCGCTTGTGTGTGTGTGTGTGTGTGTGTGTGTGTTACGGTGACGCCTGTCCCATGATTGTGCGGTCAGGTGACGGCAGCATGGCTAAGACAGCTGCACTAAGCCCCTGCGTGAACGCTCGCTGTCTGGGCCTCGAGTCCGACTCCATCAGTGAGCTGCTACTTATCTGAGCCAAATAGGAAACCCACACGCACACACACACACACACACACACCGATACACCGCTCACTTACGGCCGCTCAAGCTAATCTTTAGCCTCCACACACAGTGTTCGTCCAGAATCACTCGCACATATACGCACATGGAGAAACTATGATCTTGAGCATACTGGAGGGCCAATGGGAATTGCTTTGATTTGGTCTCTAGTGGTGCTTCTGGCCAAATGGATGTTCTCTAAGGTAGGTGGCGTATTAGTGTGGCCACACCGATCTGGTAGGTGTGGTGCGTGCTTAGCTTTCTTAAATACACTAATACTGCTGGACTTCTCCGCTCAGTGCACTTTAGGTTTTCAGATTTGGTAATGAGGTCACTTTGTGTGTGTGTGATTTTGTTACGGAGCCGAGAAGATACCAACTCAATTGTTTTCCCCCTAAATGTCAAGTTGGCCATGGTTTGCATCAATTGTGTCTACACACCAAGATTAAACATTGATTGTGCTTAAAAGCAGAATATGTTACCTCTGAACGATAGTGACTTAAATCGCCTTTGAGATTTAGTCACTTCCCGTTAGTTAGCCGTATAGGTTTTGCATGTCATTGGAAGAAGGGCATTACGATTGCAGCATTGCCTCTTTACATTAGCTCAATAGCCAACTAATAATAACACTAAAGAACAGCTTAAACCAAGCCAGTAGATTTAGAACCTTCTAATGTCTGTCGAGGCTTGATGTTGCTAACTCATGATCCAAGATCATATCTACTTAATGGCCTCTGAGAGACGAATCTCTCTTCCTGAAGTCACAACAGGGTTTTTTTCCCCCCCTTGAGTAATGCTGTACTGTTTGCATGTTGAATGGAGTGTGTGTAAACTCTCCATCTTCTTCTGCCATTTCTCATATTGTTTTACACGGCGCCTTGATGTTTTCCCTCAGCATGTCTGGTGGACGGTGGAGATTCTCTGGCAAACGAACCTCAGAGCATAGATAGGATTCCTCATGTATCTGAGAGAATGAGTCAAGGGGTGCTACTTAGCCCAGTCATTTTTGTAACACGGTTTGCATTGTCGTCATCCAATCGCCCCGCTTTCCTTAAGGTATTGAGAACAACACCATCGGTACTTATCTGACTTTAACGTTGCATCTTATAGTGGATCTCGGCACAATGACATCTCAGTATGTTCATCAAAAAGTGCAGTCCTACACTCTTTTTTTGTGACTTTGAAAGTAATAGGCTGACGGATGAACAGGACACAACTCTGTTGTTCAGCCCTGACTCCTGGTCTCATCTGGCCCTGGTTTGGCCCAGCAAAGGCTAAAAATGAGATGACTAATCGAGTTTAGGCTAATCCGTCGTCTGCTGGTGTCAGACAGTTTTGTGTACCTGCCCCCGGTTGGGGTTGGAAGACGGCTATAGTTGTGACGTAAACCAGAGGTGGCTATGCCGAGATGTCGCAGGTGTGAGTTATGTTTTTACTTGGGTGTCTGTACATCCTCATGTGTGAAACGGTTGTTTCAGCAGTACATGCTGGAGCCTGTGCAATGAGCTCTTCGTTCTTTGTAGCAAACATCTCTCTCTAGCAAACATCTCTCTCTCTCTCTCTCTCTCTCTCTCTCTCCCTCTCCCTCTTGAACAATTTGCGTCATGGCTGGCTTCTTCGTCTTTCTGTCTATAACGAGCAAGGTTGTTGCTGGTTTATAGCTCTCTGGCCTAAAACCTAGTCCTCTGTGAGGCACAATGGGTTGCAAATAGAGGTGTTCATTGTCAAATGCACTGAAGATGCAAGAGAGACCAGATTCAACTGAAATCCTTTAGTATTTATTATGGCATGAATATGCGTTGGTTCATAATCGATCAAACATAGAACACAGTAGCCAGCCTGTGTTCCACAAATCTGTCCCCCCCCCCCCACACACACACACACACGCACATACTCACACTCAGACACACGCACGCCACACATCACACACATTAGCAATTACTCATACACTAAACAGCAGTGGTGTGTGTAAACAGTGTGGTTGTTGATGCTAAAATATCACCATGCCAGTTGCTGGCTGAGTCAGACAGCGGGAGTTGAGTTGGCTCATAATTTTTCGAAATGGCTGGTTGGGAGCTTGCGGTGTGATGGCGGTGCTGATGGTGATAATCAGTGGTCGGTAATGGGCGGCGGTGATGGCGCTCGACGTCACGAGGCTTTTGTAGGGCGCGACCCTGACGCTTAAGTTCGACGTAAAACTGTCGGCGACACCCTGGTATTTCGCTCTGACAGAACCAGCGGGGTTATGATGGGTCATTAGCTGGCCTACAAACAAATACCACGCAGGCTGGGCACGCAGTCAGATGGGTGCTTGAGAAGCCGAGAACCTGTCCGTGGGCATCCACTCACCAGCTCGACTCAAAACCATTTATAAAAGCTGCAAACTACTTTTACGGTGTCTATAAAGCACATCTTAAGACAACAGGTCACTTGTATATTATGCAAACATGAAACGAGGTAAACTCAGAGGTTGAGCCTATTTTGAGGGCCAGTCGTGTTAAGCAGTGTTTCATCTGAAAATGGAGCCGTGCCAATAAGCCATCAGGACACACCATAGTCATCCTGTCCTTCCCAAAAACAAAATGGCGTGGCTGTGATTGGCCAAAGGCAAAAGGCTGTTAGATCTGGCTGGCCGTTCTCTCTCTCTCTCTCTCTCTCTCTCTTTCTCTTTCGCTCTCTCTCTCTTTCTCTCTCTCACTCACTCTCTCACCCTCTCTCTCACTCTCTTTCTTTCACACACAAACACACACACACACACGCACACAGATAAAAATCTGCGCACATCTTTTCTTTTTTTTCTGCCTCTCTCCTTCTTCTGTATTTCTTTCAACTCACACGCCAAGATCGTAAACCCTGTGTAGTTAGGGGGTTTATTCCTGTCATAAAACTCTTCCTGGTCGTCTGGGAGAGCGTGGCTTCCCGGGCTTTTGGCACACAAAGGGAAGGGTATTGCTACAAAGTGTTCCACTTGCTTTTTTTTTATTATTCGAGAGAAGCCGAGGGGGAGGGGGAGCCGCGGATTGATAATGGATAAAAATCAACTATGCAAATTGGTTCAGTCCATTGACGTCATAGTCTGAATTGGATGGCACCAGGGGACACCCTAGCCAGTGATTTGAATGCAGCACTGGAAGCCAGAGAGAGAGAGTGAGAGAGAGAGGGAGCGAGGGAGTGAGGGAGTGAGGGAGAGACTGTGTGTGTGTGTGTGTGTGTGTGTGTGTGGGGTGGATGGAGAGGTAAGCCAGCATGAGGCAAGCCTGGTCCTGTCCTATCTGCGTCTAACCCTGACTACATACACGCCACACACACACACGCACACACCAAGCACACACACACACACTCTCTCTCTCTCTCTCTCTCTCTCTCTCTAACGAAAACAAACACTGGCAGGGGGAGGTCTTTTGACAACATTACCCACAGAGATCCCAGCGTTCCCTATGGCTGCCTGCGTGTGTGTGTGTGTGTGCACCCATGCGTGTGTGCACGTGTTAAAGGCTGTGTGTGTGTGTGAGTGTGAGTGAGCTGCAGATGACTTTATCCCTACCCATTCCCATGCAATGCTAACATACTGAGGCAGACATATCCACCACCATTTCCCCTGGCTTCCCAAAAGCACGACTATCTCTCCTGATTCTCTTTTCTCTTTATCTCTCTCTCTGCCCCTTTTCTCACCTCCACACCACACACACACACACACACACACACACACACACACACAGACCCAACATGCATTCTCCATTCCACCACCCCTTCTCCATCTCTGCTGTATCTTTTCCTCTCTGTCTAGGTCCTTTTTAGCACTCTGTCATTCTCTCTCTCTCTCTCTCTCCTGCTGTGAGGTTCCTTGCGTGCCTCTTAAGCTTGGTCATCTTTGTTCTTGTATTAATCAGCAAATGGCTTAGCCACACTGCCAAAGCGTATGCGGCTGCCACTGGGCACCGCGAGGGGGATTAAGCCGCCGGTCCTGGGACTAGATTGCGCTCGGGCGTGTTGAGAGCCTCTCTCCGCCGCAAGCCCCGCGTGGAAGTGGAAAGGCCAGGCCTAGTGGTGTAATCCCTGGCCGGGAGACAGATCGGTGGGGAGGGAAGCCGCAGGGGGAAACTGTAAAAGCGCCATGGTGGCGTAATCGCTTTGAACATAGTGAGCCACGTGAATCCAGCTGTGCCCAAGCAAGAGCGTGTGATGTCAGTCGCTCATGAATTGTTTTTCAAAAAGATAAGGCATTAGGCTTGTGTGTGTGTGTGTGTGTGTGTGTGTGTGTGTGTGTGTGTGTTTTAAAGGGAGTTGTAATCGCAGAATCGCTTGTACTGACGTCACGTTTGCCACGCACGGCTGTGAATATTTCAGAGGGCAACGTGCGCAAGACAATGAACAGGAACAGCAGCAGCAGTAGCAGCACTTACCCAAAATGCACCCAGTCAGAGTTGAGCTGCAATAAACGAGCCTGTTTGTTCTTTTTTGTTATTGTATTGTTTTATTTTTTATAAAGTGTATTTTTAAATGCAAGGATTCTAGTAGTCACTGGTGGACATTGTTCAGGGGATGCATAGACTGCACATGAGCAGCGTAGTTGTCAGTCTTGGTATAACTCTGAACGATGGCAATTTGATAGCTAGTCAGATGGAGCAGGCATGACACCATATATATTTTGTGGTAGTGACATTATCAGTGTCAACACAGCCACTTTGTGTGTGTGTGTGTGTGTGTGTGTGTGTGTGTGTGTGTGTGTAGTATGCAGAGATGAAGTGTAAGTCGAGTCTATCATGAGTTAGCTGAAGTGGCCACCTGTTAGTTTTCCAGCCGTGAGGGGCCCTGTGTGTGTGTGTGTGTGTATGTGTGTGTGTGAGCGCGTGTTGGGGTTGGGGGGAGGTTGGCTGAAGGTGTGGATGGACGGATGAAGCCGTCTTGGGCCGGACACCTTATGGGGGATGCCAGTGGAAGGCATTCAGACTGACCTTAAGCCCTCTCCAGTTTCACTGCCCGCGTCACGGGTTTGCCACTGCGCATCGTTCCCCTGATGTCTTCAGTTTCCCCCCAGTCTAACCTTTACGCTCACCGTGATCAAGATACATTAACCATATTCCATACGTTCCATACGTTCCATACGGGGTCGTCTCTGTCCCTCATATGTTTCCTTTGGTAACTGTTTCCATAGTGTTTGAAATGTGCAGTTTGGGAGTGCCATCTGTAAGAGTGTTGTGACGTTCTGAGTGTGTGACATTCTAGATTATGCCAGACATTAGTAATGACCTAACTGACTGTTTGTGTGTGTGTCTGTCTGTGTGTGTGTGTGTTTATTTGCCTTTTTCCACAGAGACGTGGAGCGATCTCCTATGACAGCTCTGATCAGACTGCGCTGTACATTCGTATGCTAGGTAAGGATTGTCTCTACCACCCAACGCACGCACACACACACACACACACACACACACACACACACACACACACACACACACACACACACACACACACACACACACACACACACACTCGTTCTAAGTTCTCTTGAAACACATGCATAAGAGACACTAGTGTTCCTACTTTTGTGTCATCCGCTTTTTTTTGGCCAACACACAAAAGCCACATATCTGGCTCTGTCTCCCTCACTGTTGCCTGCAAAAACCCCCCCCAATACTTGGTCTCACGGAAATCAGTACACAGGTGTAGTGTGATCATTAAATCATTAACACAATTCCTCAGCAGTATGGGGAATTGCGGGAAGAGAGGAGGGGGGGTGTTAGAGCTATTGAACACACACCACATTACACAACCACTTGTGTAACTACAAGAGAGAGAGGCAGAGAGAGAGGCAGAGAGAGAGGCAGAGAGAGAGGGAGAGAGAGAGGAAGAGAGAGAAAGACAGAGACCGTCCCCATGGTCAATCTCAGACCTCTAGGTCTTAATCCACTCATCTCGCAGCTTTAGGCCTGTGTGTGTGTGTGTGTGTGTGTGTGTGTGTGTGTGTGTGTGTGTGAGAGTGTTTGTTTTTTGCTGCGGAAGTGTTTAGCCATTCTCTGAATTGCTCATCCTCTTGTAGTAAATAAACATCTAATTCTGCTCCCTGTCTTGCCTAACCACGGCCGCTTCTAGCTCCACGGAATTTATGCTCTGCCCTGAGGATAGCTCATAGCCTGCGTCGACGTTGTCACCCTGCACATCTCTCTCTCTCTCTCTCTCTCCCTCTCTCTCTCTATTTGTCTGTCTCTCTCTCTCTCTCTCTCTTTCTTTCTCTCTCACGTGTGGAGCCGAGTCGTCTGAGAAACCTGGGCTACTGGTTGTGCCAGGCACAGCGTCTGCGCTGGGTTGATCTATGCGTCTGTTTCTGGAGTCCGTGCATGCGTGTGTGTGCGTGTGTGTGTGTGTGTGTGTGTGTGTGAGGATCTCAAGGCCAGCTATGCAGTTCGCTCGCGTGTGTCGGTGGCCTCCACCTCCCAACTACCCTGTTCCCTCATACTGGAGCAGTGACGCACGCCATTCATGCCACTCATACTGACTAAAGCCTCCAGCGTCGCCGCGTAGACTAACCCCCCCCCACCCCCCTGCCCCTCTGGAAAGTGCACGGGCCACAGAGCTAGCCTCTCTCCCCTATGGAATAGGGATGTGTAGGCTAAGCCACTTGCAGAAAGCCCCTATGGAAATTTGAGCCGAGACGTATGTATGCCAGGCATGTTTGAGTGTTTCCACTCAAATAGAATAGGGTGATGATAGGCACCTGGTAAGGATGGATGGAGATATAGCCGTAAAACTACATTATGATATTTGGTAGTATTTGTTTTTTTGTGCAGTAAGGATGTACAGTGAGTGCTGTTGTGAAAAATGTATAGAATATATGCCCCTATCGTACACCTGGCACAACATGGTGCAAAAAGCGACACAAGGTTTATTCATATCTTACACCCAGTCAGTGACACATTTTTCACCATGCGCTCCACTTTTATGAACCCTTGTGCCCAGGGGTGTGGCATAAGGTGTGGTCTGGCATGATCCAAAAATCGCTATCTTACGCCCTCTAAAGATCATTACACCAATGACCAAGAAAAAGCTGGTCTATAGCAAAAAGGCTGTGTACCACTGACCAACAAGATGCTGATGCATTGTTGAATGACAGATGTCGCTCTCATTGATTTTAAGTGGTGTAACGCCAAACACACCCAGAAAAAGAAGAACAGCCATTTTGAAGAATGCGCCCGATGTCTGATAACAAAGTAACCCTGAATGTGGACTGGACACACCCCTAAATGTATTTAAGCTTTGTCTTTTAGCCACTGACCATGCGTTTCTGATCGCCGAGATAGACGACCAAATGTCTAATCCTACACTATTCCTTTTAAGTTGACTAATACATAGAATTGAATTTAGATATGAGAGATTAAGCCAGTGGTGATGGTGGCTTTGTGTGTGTGTTTGTGTGTGTGTGTCTGTGTGTGTCTGTGTATATTTTTGTGTATGTGTTTGTGTTTGCTTGTCAGGGTTTAGTTCACATGAGGCCTTTGTATCACTCATGGATGCATCTGTCAGGGTCACTCCCAGTCACATGAGGCAGTAGTTGGTGATGTGTGTGTGTGTGTGTGTGTATGTTTGTGTGTGTGTGTGTGTGTGTGTGTGTGTGTGTGTGTGTGTGTGTGTGTGGTGTGTGTGTGTGTGTGTGTGTGTGTGGGGGGGGGGGGGGTGTAATAGCCCTTAATGTTGTTAGGTTAAAAAAAGAGACACACCCAGAGCGAGTAGGGTGGTGAGGCATCAGTAGGAAGGCAGAGGTCAGGTCACACTCTTAATGAAACCATCCAAAAGCGGAGTGACCTTAGGGAACAGCTGACTTTGGAGTGGACATCTCTGACGCTAGACTTTGGTCAGACAAGCGGCTGAGTCCCCGATGGCTAGGTTTTCGCTTCCACTTAAAAAAACACTGCTGCCGCTGGCAAAATGTTGTGACTCTACGACAATGTTTGAAAAATGAGATCAAAGTGATTGGGTTGTTCTTAATACATGACAAAAACGTTTGTTTTCATTTTGTTTTTCTTTTCTTGGGGGGCATGGGGAGTTGTTATGTCTGGTACTTTTGTTGCATGTGTAACTTTGTGCTACACACTAAATTTCTACATTCCCTGTCAAATCTGTGAAAGCCTTTTTTATACACCTCTTGTCTGTTTTTGTTTTTCTTTGGTTGTCTTCATTTCTTTTGGATTAGTGTTTTATTGAATTGTAATTCACAGTTTTGGTATTTTGATAGGGGCTTGTGTAATATTCAAACAGCTGTTTTCAAGTAAGTAAAGCAATGGTGGGAGGGTGTTTTTTTCTGTTTATTATTTCCAGTTTTTGATTTTGACTTTTAATTGCACACCAACACCAATCAGTAGTGACTGACAATCTGGAGGCTGCTGCTGTATCTCTGTGTAGAAAGACTGCAACTCACACACGGCCTCTTTAGATCCACCCCAATGAACTTCAAACCTTGTTGAATGACTATTAACAGATGTGACTGGAGAGCCTTGGCTAGTCTCATTCATGTTCTCAGAGATTCACTCATTCATCTATACATTCATTCATTTATATCCTTCCCACTTCTCCTCTTCCTCCTTCTCCTCCTCCTCCTCCTTTTTTCTCCTCCTGTCTTTGGAGTCTTGAAGCACAAGCTTGTCTTTTAGTCCGTGGCCTGTCCCCCTCTCCTGCTCGTTGGCAGTCTGAATACTAATGTTTGATGAAGTCCGCCCTGGCATGGTAGTGCATGCTCATGGACCCACCACTTCCTCTCCTCTCTCCTCTCATCTCCTCTCCTCCTTTCTTTTCCCCCTCTCTTCTCTCTCTCTCTCTCCATCTGGCTGTGTTTGCGGTCTCTTTCCCCAGGTTTAGTCCCTTTGCCCCTGGTGTGTGTGGATGAGCTGCCATTAGTTTGTTACGTCGTCATTATTGATGTGGTTGTTGTCTTGTTGTTGTTGTTGTTGTTTGAGTGTTGTTGTTGTTGTGGTAGTAGATTGCCTTGGCTAGTGTCTTGAGGACCTGTTGTGTTTGTGCTGCTCTTCAGGAGACGTGAGAGTGAGAAGCCAGGTAGGATTCGAACCGGAACGACGAGGCTCCCACCCCTACCTGTGTGTGGATTTCCGAACCTTGCACTGTAAGTACTGTAGGGAGACTGAGACGGCTGCATACATCTGCAGGGAGATTTAAACTCCGTCTTTCTGCACAGAAGGACAGTCTCTCTCTCTCTCTCACACACACACACACACACACACACACACACACACACACACACACACACACACACACACACACACACTCTCTCTCTCATATACGCACACCAATCAACTCCCATTAAGCAATTTGCATACAGACACTTTGCCCTCTCCATTCCTTTGAAATCAAACACACAAAGCTCTGGATCCAAACGTGCTCCTTAGATCACTGGAGGCCCTGTGTGAAACCCTGTGTGTGTGTGTGTGTGTGTGTGTGTGTGTGTGTGTGTGTGTGAGGGGCCCATTGTCTCTTTAGCGGGGCCGGTGAGGCCGTGGCGTGGCGTGGCGTGGCGTGGCGTCCATGTGGCCGGGCCGAGGGGCTGTGCAGGCTGCCGCGTGCGCTCAGGCGTGCCCAATGAGGGCACAGGGGGAGCGCCGAGCGGGCCGCTGACTTTTGTGCCCTGGCAGCTGGCTTTAGAGCAGCACGCTGTGTCAGCAGTATGTCCCCGTGCCCTCTGGCATGCCAGTACGCTCACACACACGCACACACGCGCACACACACACAGGCACGCACGCATACACATGCGGGAGATCCATGTGTGCGTACACAACACAACACAACACAACACAACACAACACAACACAACACAACACAACACAACACAACACAACACAACACAACACAACACAACACAACACAACACAACACAACACAACACAACACAACACAACACAACACAACACAACACAACACAACACAACACAACACAACACAACACAACACAACACATGCAGATTTTGGTCACTTACATTGTTAATCAATCAGTTTGTTTGATGCTGTATGGTGTGTTTTCTGTTTCTTTTCTGCTGCCCTTCTTTCTTTTTCTCCTTTCCTCCTTCCTTCCCTCCCTCCCTCCCTCTCTCCCTCCATCCACCCCTATGGAAGTGAGTGGTAGAGCAGGTCTCTGTCCCCACTGGTAGCCCAGTGTTCTTGGCCTGATGTTTGATGCACAGCTTCAAACATCACACAACAAAGGGTAGAATGTCCGCAGTGCTCATTAGTTATGTCCCCAACCGAACACTAGATACGACAACCCAAAACCTTGCATTCTCACACACAGGTAGAATGTATTCACTTGCTACTTGGAGAAATGAAATGCATATGAGTTCATTCAATGGTCTCTGTCTCATCCAAATGAGTTCATTCCGTGGTCTCTGTCATGGAACTTTGTGATCTTGAGCCATCCGCTATTGGAACAGTGTTTAGCTTTGTGGAATGTGAGGAGTTGCAGTGTTCCATGTTCACAAGTTGCTGTTTAAGATTGTGAGTGTAAGATTGTCTGTGTCGATACATGTGGCTGTCTCTCGTTCTGTGTCTCTGTGCTGTTAGCTCTGGGCATCATAGTGCTGCTTCTGGTTGCAGTCTGGTTCTGGTTGCAGTCTGGTTCTGGTACTGGTTCCGTGTGCCTTTAAGGTCCCGTCCGGTTCTGAGTTCTCCCGTTGTGTGTCCACAGCCCGGGGCGAGACTGTGGGGCCAGTGTCCGGCCGGCGGGTCCACAGGCTCTTCAGCTTCCAGCGCCACCTGCACTCCTCGCGCCTGCTCCACAGCGCCACCACCGGTCCACACAACCCTCTGCACATCCTGGACGAAGACTACCTGGGCCAGGCCAAGGTCTGCCTCCACCTCCACCTCCACCTCCGCCCACCACCCCCACCCTCAACACCCACCACACACTTCACAACCCAGTAGCAGCAGACAGCAGGGACCCACTGTCCTGCAAAGAGTAGGCTGAAGCAAACTCAAGCAGGAATTAGATGTCGTACAACTAGTTCCCCGAATCGACTGATATCTGTGGTAGGAAGAGAGTAAGAACAGAGAACTGATGTGATGTCACTTCTTCCTTAGCGACGGTGGTTAGAATTGTAAACAGAATTGTCTGTGCATTGGAAATGATGTTGCTGTGACGTGCCTCACATTGGTTCTCTATTGAGTTAAAGGAGAAGTCAGTCTGACAGTTGATATAGGTGAGCTTGTAAAAGTCTAGTAAACTAGAGCTCTTTCAGTATTATTAGTTTCTCCTTTCAGTGATCATAAATAAGATTCTCTTAATGCTTTACGGTTAGTCTTTTTTCGTGCACTATTGTTTTACCATCTTTCAGATCTGTTGTTTTTTTTGTTTCCAGTAACATTTGGTTTGCCATCACCTTATCTAGTATATCCCCTCTTTTGTTTTGCAGTGTATGCTGGAAAAGGTTGGGAGCTGGAATTTTGACATTTTCCTCTTCGACAGATTAACAAATGGTACATATTATTTCACTCCAAATGTGTGCGTGTGTGTGTGTGCGTGTGTGCGCGTGTGCGTGTGCGTGTGCGTGTGCGTGTGCGTGTGTGTGTGTGTGTGTGTGTGTGTGTGTGTGTGTGTGTGTGTGTGTGTGTGTGTGTGTGTGTGTCTCTGGAGAGCTGGCTGGATGGTCCCTCCAGCATGCTTCGCCGAATCAATTTCTATTCCCAAGAGCCTCCACACTCTTCCCCTCTCACGAGTCGTGGAGCGCCAGCGCTCTGGTCAACAGCGCCCCCTGCAGGGCATACCTATTCTCTCATGTGTGGTGTGCTTGAAGCTGATTGGTTGGGATGGTATTTTGAAGGGTCTACTCACGGCCCCCATTGTTCCCTCTCTTTTTAGGAAACAGCCTTGTCACCCTGACGTTCCACCTGTTAAACCAGTATGGATTAATTGAGCTCTTCCAGTTAGATATGGTGAAACTTCGTCGATTTTTAGGTAAGTTAAGACCTCTTTTTTCCCCCATTTTGTTTTCCTGAAGTATGTCTCATAGTTGACAGTGAAATAGTTACTCTTTTCAAGTTAAGAGTCTTGACTGTGTAAAATAGTAATTTTCTGGTTTGTGTCCTATATTACAGTCATGGTCCAAGAAGACTACCACAGCCAGAATCCTTATCACAATGCAGTTCATGCTGCGGATGTGACCCAGGCCATGTACTGTTACCTGCGAGAGCCCAAGGTGAGGCCCAAGAAGACTCGTCTTCTCCTCCTCTGCCCCCTCTCTTCCTCTCCTCCATTCTCCTTCTCACACTGATATGCTGTATGTTTTGCCATCAAAGTTTGTGCCATCAGATCAGATCAGACTGTTTGGTTCAGCAACAGTATGGTCTCACAGAAGTGGCACACAGATTCTGCTGATTTCACAGCGTCGCTTTTCAGTTGACTTTCCAACACGTGGTCCATTTGCCTCCCGCAGCTCTCCAAGTCGCTGACATCCTGCGACATCCTCCTGGGCTTGCTGGCCGCTGCCACGCATGACCTTGACCACCCCGGGGTCAACCAGCCCTTTCTCATCAAAACCAACCATTACCTAGCAGCTTTGTACAGGGTAAGGGTGCTAACAACAGTCAGCTCATAGGGGCGAGGGGACTTACTCTCTGATATAGACATGCATATCCACACAGCCGCAGTGCTACATATGATTAGCTTTGAAGTGCTTCGGTTAGAACGCATTTGAGAAATGAATACATGCAAGGGGAAGCAAATGACTTGCTATGGTTTGCCAGATAAGAAGTAAGAACTGGTAGCTAACTGGCAGCTTTGTACAGGAGAGATGGCAGTGAACTACCAGACATTGCCTAGAAGCTTGTATGCTAAAGCCAAGGCTAAGGTGAAGCTTCAGAAAGGTAGTCGTCAGTGTCCCTGTGTCACAGCCATGGAGCTAAATCTCATGACTAAGGCCTCAGACACTTAATGATGTATTGCAGTCTCCTGTTTGTTATGAGGATGGAACACTCTAGAAGCACTTTAGACACCCCCATGAACGTTCTGTTCCCTCCTAACATGGTGTTCATAGACATGTTTGTTTTGGTTTGTGTTCTTCTCTCTGAAAGAATACCTCAGTTCTGGAGAATCATCACTGGAGATCAGTTGTGGGAATCCTGCGAGAGACCGGGCTTTTCTCCCACTTGCCTGCAGAGGATGGGTCAGTTACACACACACACACACACACACACACACACACACACACACACACACACACACACACACACACACACACACACCTCATACTCATATTACTTTCTTTTTTGAATCACCTGTTACATGCTGAATTGAGCCTAACCAAATGATTGTGTGTGTGTGTCTCAGGTTAAACATGGAAAGACAGCTGGGCTCCTTGATCCTGGCCACAGACATTAGCAGACAGAACGAGTACCTGTCCAAGTTCAGGATGCACCTGGACCAGGATGACCTGTGCTTGGGAAACGGCTCCCATCGTCACTTCATCCTCCAGGTATATGACGAGAAATGAGGGAGTGTCGGCACCAACACATAAGACCAAAGGGAAATACATTTCAGTAGTACTTAGTTGGGGGCTCGTATTCAAAAACTCAGAAATATTTCACACAATAGACAACAGTTTATTTTGTATGGGTTTAGGCAGATTATCTGTATGTATCATCTGTCCACTGGTAATATTAGTCTGGTTGCTCTGGTAGGGTTGAACCATGATGGTGATTTGAGGTTTGGCCAAACTGTTTCTCTCTCATGACCTTCTGTGTGGACCGTATGGAACTGATAAGTAGTATGTTTGCCTCCTATCTCTTTTGTATGTGTTCACATCTGTGTGTGTGTGTGTGTGTGTGTGTGTGTGTGCTCACGTGCTTGCAGATGGCCCTGAAGTGTGCTGATATCTGTAACCCCTGCCGGCCCTGGGAGTTGAGCAAACAGTGGAGTGAGAAAGTGACCGCCGAGTTCTTTCAGCAAGGTGGGCTGACATGAACACGCTCTTAACTGATTTTAGATTTCTTCGTGTTCTGTTGTCTGTACTTGCGCTCAACACAAGTCACTCTTGAATTCAGTTTGTGTTTCAGTTTAATTTGTTATCAGAGGAGCAAGTGTTGTTCGGAATCACGGTAGCATTTCCTTTTTTGTTTCTGAACAGGTGACATTGAGAAGAAGCACAAGCTTGAAGTCAGCCAACTGTGTGACAGCCAGACCAACACAGTAGGGGACATTCAGATTGGTGAGCACATTGATTTTGCTCCTCTTCAATTAGACATGCAGGTACCTTGTATTGGACCTCTGTGGATTAAGTTTGTGTGTTTTTTTGCAAAGGTCCTTCATTGATAAAGGTATTGTCAGCATTTGTAATGTATCCATGTGTGTGTGTGTCTGTGTATTTTTCAGGCTTCATGACTTACGTAGTGGAGCCTCTGTTTTCCGAGTGGTCCCGGTTCTCAGACACGCGCTTGTCCCAGACCATGCTGGGTCACTTAGGTCTGAACAAGGCCAGCTGGAGTGGCCTGAGGGCTGAGGGGAGCCTCGACGAACCAGAACCAGAACCGGACCCAGACCCAGACCCACCGCCACAGCCAGTGTCAGGCCCAGGCCCGTGTTCAGGATCGGGCCCGGCCACAGCTACTGCCGCGGAAGAACCCACCACCAGAACCTTAGCTCAGGGAAGCCAGGAGTTTTGACCACCCACCCCCAAACCCTCAACCAGTCCCTGGGGAAAGGCTGCACAGAGTGTGTGCTGTGTGTGTGTGTGTGTGTGTGCGCCTACGTGTGTACGTGTGTGTGTGTGTGTGTGTGCGTGTGTGTGTCTGCGTGTGTCTGTGTGTGTGTAGAATTGAATGGAGAAAGAGTGAGTTCTGGTGTGTTGCGTGTGTGCTGTGCTGATGCGAGTGAGTGAGTGAGTGAGTGAGTGAGTGAGTGAGTGAGTGAGTGAGTGAGTGAGTGAGTGAGTGAGTGAGTGAGTGAGTGAGTGAGTGAGTGAGTGAGTGAGTGAGTGAGTGAGTGAGTGAGTGAGTGAGTGAGTGAGTGAGTGTGAAAGAGAAAAGCCCACTATGTACACTTACACCCCAGCCAAACACCTTGAAGTCACATTTTTAGTTGCTTGCCTCCCATCAACCACTGATTAATCATTTTATTATTTTTTATTTATTTAATTTTAAATCTTTTATTTTATTTTGTCTTGACATAGAGCAATACATAGATACCTCATCTGGCAACTGCTGTAAGTTTTGTTTATCTTTTTTTTTGTTTTAAGAAAAGAGAAGAATTTGCTCCTTTTATTTATTTATCCTGTTTGCTCTGTTGTTGGGGTGTAATGAATTGAACCCTTTGCATTTTTGATGAGACACTTCAAGAGAGTACAATATAGGAAGGATTCCCCCATTGCTGGGTTTCAAAAGTGCCATTTGAGTTGCTCTGACAAGTGATTTGAAACACCTGGAGTATTTGTAAGAGAGGTTTTGAAACTGCACAGAGAGACTGTGTGTGTATGCACAAGCGTGTGTGTGTGTGTGTGTGTCAATGCATTTGCAATGAAATCTTCCTCCTTATGTAAAAAAAAAACAAAAAACAAAAACAAAACAACAAAATGTGAAAAGCCCAGTCGTTTTGCTGCCTCTATGAAGACTGTTTACAAAATGTCTTGTCTTGATATGAAATTAATTCTGTCAGTTTTCTGTGATTGTTATTATTATTATTTTTTGTGTGTTTTGTATTTTTTTTTTTTTATGCACAGATGTGAAGAACCACTCAAATTTACATTTGAACCATTGTCCTACTGCTGAACAAAAACAAACAGGAAAAGACAGAAAAAAAACTCCACTGGATTGCCACTCAGGCAGTCAGATGCACCAGATGCCATAGCGAAGCCATCTGTGCTCCGTTGGATTATCTTTCTTTCTTTCTTTCTTTCTCTCTTTCTATCTCTGTTTCACTCCTCTTGCACTCCAACATGGTGTGAATTTTTTTTTTGTAGGACTTTAGCAGCTTCTGCTCTGTAAAGGGTAAAAAGGAGACGGACACTTTTCTCGTTCCTTCTCACCTCCCCTCCTCTTCTGCTCCCTTTCTGCCCCAAATCCCCACCACCATCTTGTTGCTTTATGTGACAATGTTCTGATCTGAAGTCATGCCGCTGCCTAAGGGGCGCTGGCAGAGTGGCCGTCAGACAGCCAACTGACCCGCCACCCCCTGACCTGATCACCGCCGCCTTCTCAGACCCTGATCTGCGCAGCCCGACCCGTTTCCATGGGACCCGTAGCTGACTTGGATCCTGCGACGGATCTCTCTCAGGGTTTCGCCAAGTTGTCGGTGTTTGTAGGGAGCGGGGGTGGCTTCATGGTGCCTTTCACAGGTAGCTCTTCATGTGCCCCAACCCACCACCCCTTACTACCCCCCATCCCTACCAGCTACCCCCTTTAGCCCTACCAACCTAACCCCTCACCTGTTCCACCTGCCTGACTCACTGAGCCCAACCTAGAGTCGTTTTTAAACGCCAGGAGAACCACAAGGTGGATGAGGGAAGGAGCAGTCGTCCCTTTCAGAATGTCTCGACACGATACCACACTGCAACCCCAGAAACTGCATTGGATGCCTTAAAACTATGCACAAAAGCTAAGTGACCAAACCAGCTCCTATTCTTGAAGTGCATCGTGTGTTGTGCTTTTTAATGCACTGTCAGTCCCTATGCCTTTGTTGTGAGGAAAATAGTTAAAAAAAAAAAAAAAATCTTTTTAGTTGGAGGAAAATAAGTTTTTGTTTTGTTTATGAGACATGAAACATTCCATCTTTGTTTCTAGGTATTTTTTTTTATTATTATTCTGTACATATCGCACAGTTGTGTTTTTTGTCTTTCTTGACATTTTGGATGATAAACAGGTGCTTTTCTTATTTTAGCTGATTTGTTATTTTTGTTGTCAAGTGCTGTAAGACTGTTGAGAGAAAAAAAAAACTGTTTACAATTTGTTGTAACAGCCATTTTGGGGAGAAGACTTCAGTGTCAAGCCATTTTGTAAAGGCTTTGCCGTATAGACTTTTTGATACATTGCTTGTTGCAGTTCAATTTTGATTAATAAAACATGTTGATATTTAAAAAAAAAAGGCTTTCATTTTGGGAACTTCAGCCTCAGAGAACACCATTGAATGATCTAACAAAGAGCATAGCAGGCCTGTGTCAGGTGACAGGCCAGATGTTGGGGCTGCCCCAGTGAAACCCCAAATGATCAAGTCAGATGGATGCAATTTAACAAGAAGTTTCTGTCTCGTAATGATGCACACACAAGACAAGACAACAGATTATTGTGTTTGAAATATAATGGAAAAGAGCCCTAAAATCATTTGACATGGGAATGAACCATTATTGGGTAAACCAGTTTTCATGACTGGTTTTCATTTTCATGAATGGTTTTTCAATTCTTTTGTGATGCTGCCCTCTAGTGGCCGGCAAGAAGGCCAACATGGCCCTCCAGGAAAAAGGGCTCACAGCATCATAAAAGGCAAAAATGTCTGGAGCTCAAATTGATTTTTTTGTCCGAGTCTTGTTTAAATAATTTCAATATTTTCAGTTCAGTATTAAATCAGACTAGGTAAAGTGTATACTAGTTGTCAATCCTGGCCACACTAGGTGTGAGAAACCACAAGGCTTCAAAGTTAGACAGTGTCAAGTTGTAACATTCTTTAAACTTTTATTTGTACATTTGATTTTTCCAGTATTCCAACAGCATAATTGTAATCAAACAATCCATGCAGTGTTCAAAAGATTGTTTCTTTTGGTACAGTTTTCTCTTTTAAAATAAGTCAAACATGCTCTGAAAACCTGACGATGCTTCGATATTCCCTTCAATCCTGTAGGTAAAGCTGAGCCATTAAGACTTACGTAGTGTTTTGGTGATGGCTTTAAATAACAGACACAGCAAAAACGCTATAACACTCCATGAAACACAACAGAGTACAGGGCCCTTTAAGTAGTTCTCAAGTTCAACGGCCAACAGTCAAGTCAATGCTGGGTTTAGGCATCAAGTTTCTGACAGCCTCAAGTAAGATCTGGGTTCAGCAAAAGGATAAATAGGCACACCTACCAGCACGCCACACAGAGTACAGTACAACAGTATTAATACTATATTCCAGGGCAATGAAAGAATAAAGTACTTATAAAAAGGTTAGACCTGGAATGGGTTCAAGCAGTCATTCTGCTTCACCCACCAAGCATTAGTGTTCCTCTTGAAGAATTGGAATGGACAAGGAAGATATTTCAATTGATCTTTGACACACGTTGTTTCTTTTTAAGTACAAGAATATTCTTCAACTGAGTTGGAAAATGAAGAAAACTTGTATTTTGTGTGCCGTTTTGAAGAGAAATGTGGTCAACTTGGAAACTTGTGTATTTTATCACATGCTGAGGTACTTTACGTAAGATCTGAAATCAAGTTTGAAATATGCTCTGAAAATGTTCCACATTAGTTAACGTACATGCATATGAAGCATACATAATTCAACAGACATTAGCCATTTCTAGTGTTGATGTTAAAGAACTTAAACTTTACATATAAATAACTTTCCCAGAATCATAAATTAAACATAAGAATTGTTAAAAATAACTAAAACTATGCCATAAAGTCAGAAACAAGGAATGTAGCATTTTACCACAAATAAAACAGTTGTTTTAAGGAATAACTTTTGTATACATTTTGAGACAACAGGTTAAGGCACGTCAGTCCATTTGTGTTTTTTTATATAAGAATTTGGCTTGAGCGTTGTTACCCCCAGCTATCGCTCTTTTCTGACCTAACCCTAACCTAACCCATCCCAGCTCTAACCTAATGTTTCCTAACCCTAACTGAACGTTTCCTAACCAAGAACAAAGTCCTAGACTTGTGTATTGGGTTGGCTAATGTATTGTAGTGCCAGTGATCAGTCATGGCTGCATCATGTTTCTAACCAAAAACATACCGAGAGAAAAACAAACAAATCCAAATAAAAACATTCCGATACAGTTCATCAGAACCTACAATTTGACTCCAATGAAATGAGTCTGTGCAGAAATGCCGTGCCTTAAAGCATTTAAAAAACAAAACAAAAGAACATACACCCAACATAAAACATACATAAAGTCCATTCGCAACGCACAGCCATACTCTTTTGAAAGTGCCGAGAATAACTGACATGGTAAGTGTGACACAACACTGCAGCCAGACTGCAGGCTCCCCCGTGAGCCTCTGTAGAAGGGAAAACCCATGTTCCTAATGCGTGGTCGTGTCTCTCCATGTCTCATAAAGACAGGGAGGGCCACCAGCAGTGGATTAGGCAGCAGTCTACACCAGCAACGCCTCCGCCATCACAACACCCTCCTCTTCCCCGTCGACTTCAGCAGGTGCTGCCCAAACTGTAAACAAACACAAGCGCACACACAGAAGACCACAAAAGTGAGACATACTGTACCAGCCAACTCATAGCCACGGGTTGATGCACACGTGAGAAAATGACATTTACACCAAGTCACTTTCACTGCTGTGGCTGAGCAACTCAAATGCAGTAGAAATCGGTGGGTCAGAATAGAAGTGAACACGCCTATGTTTAATACACTTTCTCTTTCAAAATGAGTAGGAACTTTGATTAATACACTGATATGATTTTGTGTGGGGGTCACAATCCAGCAACCCTTGGCCACTATAAAATCTTTGGCTTTCAGTTTTATCAGGGAATCACTTATACTATGAAGTCATTCTAGCAAGTAATCTTGAGGCATCCTGAATGGCAAATTACTCAGATTAAAAGGTTAACACATTTCATGACCCAATTTCTCTGGGCCTACGGACTCAGCCAGCAAAAGAAAAACATAGCTGACAGTAGGAAGCCCTGCATTCCAGTGGGACTTAAGCTTCTCTAGGATTTGATCATATGACAATACTTATCAGCAAATCACTACTCCGCTTGATACAGTATAAATATAGCATAGAGTCATAATATGAAGTCAAAGGGTCTAAGTGACATCATTTCTAATGTTGGTAATGTATAAGCTTAGCATTTGTTTTTATACCTTTTCAAAAGTTGCATGTTAAATGGAGAGTCTAAGTTAGTACATTAAACACCATTCCACACCCCCCCCCCAAAAAAAGCACCATTAAACACATCACTTGTGTAAATATTGAGAGAAGAATTGATCAAGCAGTATTTGTGATAAAGGTGGTTGTGTCCCTCACCAGAGGTGTGTCCGTGTGGGGCTTGGGCTGGGGCTTGGGCCTGGGCTTGAGCTTGGGCTCAGGGAGAGGCACGTGGAAGTCACTCTCGCTCTCGTTCTCGTGGTCGCTCTCCTCGCGGTACCGGTGAGCGAACTTGCGCTTCAGGGCTTCAGCTATGAGGCCAGCAGCATCTGTTGGGTCGGTGGGCTTTGGCTTGGTGTTGCCTTCCTCTGGCCGACTGGATACACAGATTACATTTTTTAAATATTTTTTAACAGATTAAATTTTTTTTTAAGAAACATGGTGACTGAGCATACAGTACAGAAACGAATGGAGAAGTTGTGATTTTAAGCAGATAGCTGCATTTTAGAAAGTTAAGGTCGAATAGTCCTGTTTTTTGCTTAAGAAGGTCAGGGTTTGCTTAAAATGCATCAACGGATCAACTACAAGCTGGTCAAATTCTCTAAATTCCGATGTGGGGGATGCCTCGATTGCTTCCTTTTGTCACCTCTTATTCCAAAAGGAAAGGAAATATTATCATCCCACAATTCTTTGTTGTAGCAACAACAAATGATCTAACATGACCGAAGCCAATAACATCAACTATCGCTTAGTACACAGCCTAGTCTAGATCAGTCAGATTATCAGACTAGCACTGTTGTTGTCTTTTCCTAAATCCTCATGAATTCTGAATCACATGTTCACACTTAACCTAATGATATTCTCCATCCAAGTCAAGAAAATACTAATTATTGTGCTCCTTAAATGTTTCTTAACAGCAGTCTGTCCGTGCTTCCTGTAGACAGTTCAAGCACTTTAATCAGACAAGGTTAGTTTGACGTGAGGATGTTGGATAATGCAATTATGCCACTCAGAAGACAGCCTTAAGTACGTCTAGGCCAAATGCCAGAGGTGAAACCATGTTGGCAACTTGCCCTCTCAGTTTGCGCGCACACACACACGCACACACACACACCTCTTGACGGAGCGCAGCTTGACCTTGCCCATGTCCTTGAGCACGTCCAGCATGCTGGGCGGTTTGGTCCCCGAGTCCAGCACGGTCTGCTGTAGGCTGTCGCCCTTGTTGCCGCGGCGCTCTCTGATGAGGTCGAGGGCCGAGTAGGTCCTCTGCAGGGGACCGGGTGGTGGCGGAGGTGGAGGTGGAGGAGGGGGAGGAGGAGGAGGTGGCGGAGGCATGTTGGGACCAGGTGGAGGTGGTGGAGGGGGAGCTGTGGGCATTAGGAAAAGTAAGTCAAGGAGGATTAGGGGCAGAATACTAAAGCAAAGATTCTGGAATACTAACCGCCTCAATCCTCTCTGACTAAATGAGGATGAAAACACATGCGCATACATGTTAACACCATACAAAAAAAAACTAAAATCAGTCTTCCTATATAACCATGCGCATGCTGTATGCTTGCATGTGTGCAAGCCTCATTTATATAGCTAATTAAATGGGTTGTATATACAGAATCTGCTGTCTGTTGCTAAAGTTAAACAGCATTTCCTCGCCAAATCACTTCTGGGACCTTTAAAGAGTATGTGACCTTCACGGGCCTGCTCTGAGGTCGAGCTCTCACACACACACACACACACACACACACACACACACACACACACACGTCTCTCTCTCTCTCTCTCACCAGCTGTGTTTGCGCCACGTTCCTGCGCCAGGACGATCTGTGCGATCTGAGCTCTGAGGCGGGCCAGCTCCGTCTCCAGGGCGCTGATCTTCTGGATGGCCTCATCGTTGACCGCCGTCGGACCCTGCGGCGCCGGCTCGGCCTCGTGCAGGCTGGGTAGCGAGCACTGGCGCCGGAGCGTCGGCGGCGGTTGCGTACGGAACACCAGGCCCGACGGAGCCTCCGACCTGCAACAGACCAAACAACCAATCAATGCAGGGGAAATCGATCACTCTCAAACAATCAATACAATGAAGTAAATGTAAAAACAACACATTAAAGTTTGTGCTGTATTGGTTGCTTCCTGGAAGTTATCTGCCCTTCCTGTATTTACTAAGAACTGCGTAATGGCCCATTACTCAGAGCCGCGTGATGCCTTATTACAACTAAAACAATCATTTAGCATCAGGCTATCAACAGGCTTTATCAGTTCAACCTTTTGGCAGAAGTGGCAGCGTTTATGACATTGTCCATCATGCCCAAAGAACAATAAAAATCAACATTAGAACTATTCCTTGCTTATGTTTGTGGGAATGGAGTTCACCCTACCCGGGACTGTCACTGAAGTCCTTCTCGTCATTGTCGATCCAGGCCACATCGGCTAGGGAGGCCACAAGCCCATTAGGGGTGCCGGGGGGGTTGAGGGCAGTGAACGGGTGGAGCTACAGGAGGAGACGTAGGCGTGAGGCGTGAGGCGTGTACAGACAACAAACATTCTCTACACATTACACTCCAGTCCACATGACAAGGAAGATTCTTGCGTTCTGAGCAATCAACACCACACACACCCCCCCACACACAGACACACAAATTATTTGATTACTGACTTCACAAAAGTTATGTTAACACATACATTATTGTAAAATTATTGTAAATGACTGTCATTAAGGACAATGAGTAGCTAATATTGGTCAAACATGTCCTTAATCAGGATTGGTAAGCACACAGATTATTTTAAACACCGTCAAAAGAGCAAACATGTAGAATGTTTACACTGTCAGTCCACTCTTAAAGCATTTACGGAAAGTGTGAAGCAAGACAAAGAGAGGAAAGAGAAATGGCATTTCTGTGCTAGGAGCAGAGCCCAGCCTGCTCTTATCTTCAGAGCGCTGTCCTATGGACAAGCATCTGAGGGCTTTTGGGAGGGCCTACCCTCTGTCAGCACAAACTAATATTTCCCAACAGGTAACCAGGTAACTGACCTAAAGCAGACAAGCTGCATTCCTCACATAGGACAGCTGGGAAGAAAGGAGAGGAAACAAAGAGAGACAAGACAGAGTGATACCCTTGACAGAAGCAGTGATCACTTATAACAACAAGAACATTGTCTTCTAGACACATCAATTCTGCACAGCAAAAACATCACAATGTGAAGACTTCTGGTTGATATCATTTATTGCTTGTGGTGTGGGCAGAGGCTTAGGTATCAACATGGAGAAGAAGCCATGCATGGTGCCCTTATGTGGGCCTGACTGAGTGAGTGCGAGCGAGCGAATGCTGAGCATTAATAAACAGATGGACGAAGGGAAACAAAGCCAGGAAGTGTCCCATAACAGCATAATGCAGGCAAGCAAGAAGCGAATGGGTTCTATAAAAATACAAAGCAACATGCATGTAAACCAGCAATACAATCTTTTTAAACGTCAATGCTTTTAATTTGAACATCCAAATTAAAGCCGAAATAAGACCAAAAGGAGCCATATTGAGAAGCTATACAAGATAACACATGAATCAGCACAAATCCTTATCACCTGGCATAGCAATGACAGCCATGCATGTGAGGACATGCATGATTTTGAAGATCTGTGCTTGCCATAATCATAGGGCACAGGGGCGGAGGTGGAAAGACAAAAACACTGCATGTTTAACAACACTGTCCCTCCCATTGGCCCGTAGACACAGATGATATGAGCACCACATGTGTTATGTTGTGCACACTTGTGCTGGCAAAAGCCAAAGCTATGACTGTATACAGCACACTCCTATTACTCAAAGTCACAACAAACAAACAGCAAAAAACAAACAAACAAACAAACATATTTTCCATACCTGAAAGTGGACTCTAGGGCATGGACCAAGAGGGAGAGTGGACCCAATCCTCCTGACTATACTCCTGGATGATCCAAATAGCTTGGCTGACCCGAAAGCCTTCACATTCAGGAAAAATATTAAGTCATTTACAGGACCAGTCAAAGGAAAAATGCACGATGTTATAAACACAATACAATTGTGTCACATACCAGATCCATCTCAATCTTCGTTGGGCTTTTATTCATCTTATCCATTGTTTGTACAAGCGGTCACTGGCTTCCACATGATTTCATCTCCTAAAAAGAGGCACAGGAATTCATTAATTATTGGATCACCAGTGTTTTGGGGGTGTGGGAGTTAGAAAGACACAAGGGCGTTTAGTCAACATTGATGGCAAGGTGAATGCAGCATGTCATCAGAAAATATTGGAGGCCAACTGGCACTCATCGGCCGGAAAGATGTGCACGGGACAGACTTGCAGTTTCCAACAACATAACAGAAATGTGAAGGTTCTGAAGTGACCATCAACCTCCTGACTCACCTCAATACTGACACACTTTGATGAGAACTCAAACATGCAGTTTAGGCAAAACAACACAAGAAAGCATTGTCTCAAGAAGAACGGGCATCTCCACATCTGTAAAAAATAAAATCACACGTCCACAACTATCACAAAAGATTGGAAGTAGTCATTGATGGGTAAAAGGGGCAAAAAGGATACGTAAACTTCGGAACGGAATCAACTTACTATCTTTACTGCTTTGTTTTGGCTAATGACTGCACAGCAGCAAAGCCTTGTCTTTCCATTAACACAAATAATGTGTTTTCCTGCTCACTCCTGTTTTCATCACAAATTATGCCGGAGTATGTGACGCTAAGCTTATCAGTAAAACTGCAGATCTCATCACAGACAACACATTCTGTAATTTCAAATTCAAACCCAACATAAACTATTAGTCTGTGAGGGTCCAAAAACTAGTGACGTCAAGGTAATCGTGAGAAAGGTCAGGTCAGTATATTTTTAGGATATCCAATCAAGTTAATATAATCAATCACATAACTGACTTCTTTCAGGGGACGACAGCTAACGTAAAACAAGGCAAGGCTGAAGTGGTTCTTTGCGATGGTTAGCATCCGAGTATCACAACTTCACTTAGTCCGCTGACTGTAAACAATGATCACACTTGACCTCATAACATTATATTAACATTTCGCGGGTATCATTGTAAATACTAATTCAGCTGATGAATGACACTTTACAATTCACGCGGAGAAATTGCCAGAAGTTTGTCTGGCTAGGTAGCCAACTAACTTCGCAACGTGCCTGGAGAAACACAAGCCAACCTAGCCTACTTTAGAATTTACTTCGCTAACTGCTAACAAGAAGCTAACCTAACCGCTCGTGGGACTATGAATGTAGCAACAGAGCAGCTAGCAGGCTAACGCTAGTAAAACGTTCTCTCACCTGTTGGCAGTCACACCGTATCTAACGTTATGTATTAGATGAACATGTCAATTCAATACATATAAAACTGATGTTCAAGGACTTAACTAAACACGTCTGAACTTACCAGACATTCGGAGTTGGGATAGCTTACGGTAAAGTCGACATTTAGCTGTACAAGGAGGAGTCGCTGCTACCACTGTTTAACCGACCGACCGCTGTTTGGTTTTTTCCCCTCCTCCTTATCCAAGATCTTGGAACTTTGGAACTTGACTCTCATGCTGGCTCGCTGCATTACTGCCACCCACCGGACGGTGAGCTGTAACTTCTTAGTATGTCAAAGCAAATCAGTAAATTCTCATGAAAAGTGCACGCAAATCTGTTGTTAAATTTGATTTTTTTTAAATTATTATTCAGAATCTCCGCATAATGTTGTTAATTATCGTTGTCATGTTAGATTGTTCTGAGAGGATGCATTGGCAATGGCATTGGCTATCTTAAATGCTTTGTTTGATTCTATACAAAATAGTCTGCTGAAGTATTTTAACTTCAAAATGTTACTAGTTTGTATAAAATATCTTTGTACAAAAAAGTCTTCGCAACTGTCATCCTTTACGCTAGTGCGTAATGTGGCATGATACGTTTCAAGTTTCTCTTAGTGGTAATTAGGTTCTTTTAGGTCTATGGTAATTATTGGGCATAATGCATGCATTCACCATGCCTGCCAATTAATGACTTAACCGTGAACGAATTTATTCTAACTGCAAAACCAGAATCCAAAAGCCATTAAACAAAAGAAGAAAAGAAGAAGAATCCAAAAGCCAGTCTCTAGTAGCTCTGCCAAAACCTACCCTGCCCGCACCCTCTATCCAGCTTTTCCAGTAACACTTCTCCCCAGTGGCTCCGAGAATGCGGCTGTAAAGGATGTCAACCAATCAGTGTCTCTGAAGTTAGGAGGTACCAAATAACCAAACACAGCCGAACACAGCAGTCAGCTAGGCTAGCGAAAGAGGGTGAACCGCATGAGGGTACAAGTCAAAGAAGAGGATATTTATTTTGTCTCAATGTTGGCTCACTAAGCTAGGTCTTAATCTGTTCGACTCTTAAGAGCCAAAGCCATTTCTCTTTGAGATTGACACGTTTGACTTCTTGAAGAACGGAGAAACGTTTAAAGAGAGGTAACACTAGCTAATGTTAACTTTAGCAATCTGCTAGTTCATTCCTGCAAGCAGTGAGTTGTCTGTCCTGGGCGTGTTAAAGGTTATGTGTGGGTTGCTAAATGCCAATACATTCTGGACACAAGGTGATTTGGCAAATATACCACCATTACCTATTTACTAGAATTCGACTATAACGTTAAATGTTGTAACACGCAGTACATATATAATTTAGTTGTGTAATGGATTAATATATTTTTATTTCAATGAAACGGGATTGGTTGACGATGGCTGTGTTGACAATGACATCAGTGCTGGGGATTTAGCGATACCTCAGGCAAGCAGGCTAGCCTGCTTCGCACCTTTGTTTGATTGCAGTATCTAACAGCTAACAACTACGTAACGTTCTACGTAAGGAGTAGTCTTGTTTTAGTGCTATTTCTGTTTACATGGTCTTCAACCACAATGAAAGGCTTGTGGAGAATTAATGGTTATAAAGTGGTAACAACTGTTAGCTGTAGCTAATGTTACTTAGCCGGCTAACAAGGCCGACAGATCCACTGCCTTTCACCAATTTCCCCACCGCTGGTAAAAGTGCACTTGGCTGACATAAGCCAGTGTTTGGGGGTCATTAAGATATACGGAAGGAGAACGTATAATGTACTGATGTTATTGTAGAGGTTGTACTGGTTGGTTGATTGTGTGACATAGACCATTGTTAGGTTTCGACAAAACGCCACGTAAACTGAACTAGGAAATCACTGTTGTTGGACAGCGACATGTGTTCACAACGTCTGTTTGAAAGATTGTATCACATCTAACTTAATGAAGTTCTGCCTGTGTTGTCGTGTATAGCAAGAGACTGTCACAATTGTCACTTGTGGCCTCTTATGTGAACTCCTGACATACCTTCTAATAACAATGGAGGATGTGCATAAACCACCAGCCTTGTTATACTCAATCAATGAATATCTCTTCTTGTTTGCTGGGAGAGCACGACTCTATATGAAATCTTGCTATATTTCATGAACGCTTCTCTGTCTTTCCTAGTGTAAGATCTGTGGTCAGTTGTGCATGGCACTCGGTGTGGCATCACCATGAGTGGGGAGCCAGACGCGTTGGCTGTGGTCAACCAACTACGGGACCTGGCAGCTGACCCCCTGAACAGGCGGGCGATTGTAGAGGATCATGGATGCCTTCCGGGTCTTATTCTGTTTATGGACCATCCCAACCCACAAGTGGTCTACTCAGCATTATTAGTAAGTTGTGGTTTTACAGAATCTGATTGTGAAAGGTGTCAAGATGTGTTGTAGTTCTTCTTTCAGTTATTCTGACAGTGCGGCAGTGCTTTATTTTATAGCACACCTATCAGTGTGTTGCTATTGAATTCATGTTATTTGCATACCATCCATTTCCATACACCACCTTTGCAGGTGTACAAAGAGTTGAATTGCTGAAATCACTAGCATGCTCCACCGTCTCAGTTTTGAGAACCCCCCCTCCCCACACTCACACACACACTCACACACACACACACTCACACACACACACTCACACACACACTATATTACTTAAATTATTGTACTAATACATATACTGCTCCTCACTACGCTGAAGTGTTAAACCTCTGACATGTTCTTCATTCATATCTTCCTTGGGCTGTTCCAACACATTGCTGTTGAAGGGCTCAGGTAAATAACTTCCTGAATAATAATAATAGAAAAAAAAGAAATCTTGTAGATAGAAAGATTCTTCAGCTTCCTCATTAGTGGCAGTCTCAGCTGTGGTTTGGCACCCCCTGCTGCCTAGTGCTGTCAGAATGGCTTACAGTGACGTCCAGTGGGCCACGCTCCCCGCCGCGTGTGCTGCGTAGACATTAACACTGTGGCCTTTTCCCCAGCCGTTTCTGAGAAACGAGACAAAGTGGAGACATCTGTCGTCTGCCCTGTTCTTTTAAAGCTGCTGGGGAGAAGGACAGATTTTAAGATGTAAAAAAAACCCCTCCCCATCAAATTCTTCCATGTAGGCCTGTGATGTACAGACAGTATCTAGTGACCTAGTATTTTTGTAGAGCTAGAAAGACTCATTGATTCCTTTTTTTTCCTGCTGATCTTGTAGAATACTGGATTTTACATTCCCCTATGCTTGTGGTCTTTTGTATTCCCTCCCCTCTCAACCAACATTCTCACAGGACAGACTTGCAACTGTGTAGAAAAGTCTTGTCAAGATTTTGTATTAGTTATGACTTACTATCCTCAACTCTGTTAGTCTTTCCCTGAAGACGCATAGAAGGTCCTTCATCACTGTCCTTGTAGTGAAGGGTCCCTGTAGTTACTCATTCCCACAGGTTTGTCCTCTGTACTCTCGGTCTTAGTTATGTAAACACAGTGCTGGCTGCGGCTGCAGTTGGAAGTTGCTGTTGTGTTTTCCTGTCCGTCTCCAGAGCCGTAATGTGTCCTTGTCCTTGCAGGCGGTGCGCTACCTGGCAGAATGTCGGGCCAACCGAGAGAAGATGAAGGCGGGACTGGGCATGATGCTGAGTCTGCAGAACGTCATGCAGAAGTGAGTCCACCCATCTCAGAACCGGCACGACCGACACGGCACAACCGCATGCATGGCACTTTTTTTTTTATTTCTTATTTATTTATTTCCAGGGTGGGGGGTGGAGACAAGCCAGCGGACCAATCCTCCTCACTTTGGTCTGCTGGATTGTGTGTTGTAGGCACATATCTTCAGTGGTTAAGGGGCTGAGTGTGGCTGCGCTGTCACAACAGAGTTGATTCATTGTGAATCTGAATGGGGGATGATGATGTAAAATGTACCGTTTTTGCATGATGTATTGTGACCATAACGGGCAGTCTGCTACTGCATGCAGAAATGTGCCCTTTTTTTTGCTTCACGCGGTTGTCGAGTAGAGGCCTGCTGAGGGCTTTGATTTAATGTCAGAGATTTACATAGTCTGCCAGGGAAATGGTGTAATTAAGGACGGGGCGGCCCCTCATATATTTAAACTCTGAACAGCATTCGTGTGTTCCATCACAGCAGGCTTTGAAGTTGGTCAAATCAACGTGAAATGGGCCACCTTAGATGGAATTGGTCATAGTCATGAGATGAAATGAGGTTTGATGGAAGTGTGTTGAGCAGCGTAAAGCATGGTGTGTTGTGAGTGTGGGCATGGGACTGTGGCTGCTCCACAGGGTTTGGTTAATTGAGGCGTGAGGGCCAGGGGAGAGTGTTTGTGGGCATGGGGGTGACGAGGGCTGGGTTGAGTGCGAAGGTCCCGGGGCACTTTGACAGGAAGTGACGGCTGTTTATCACCAGAGATCACACAGAAAAGTGCCAGAGGTTGCCAGAATGCACCATGATCCGAACCCCCCCCTCCATGCACACACACACACATGCATGCACGCACACCTCCTCCAGCCAACCTCCTCTACTACTGGCCCCTGGAACCGCCAGTCATTTTGGTTACCGTGACGCCTGTCAAAGAAGTGCCCTGGAGTCTCGCGGGCTCTCTCTGTGTGTCACGACTCCAGACGCGTTGACTTTGAGCAGAGGTTGTTTGTAGCCTCGGAGGAAGGATCCAAGAAACTGTACAAAGTTTCACTTTTATATTTCTTCTCAATTCATAACTGAAATATCAGACATGAATGATTTCACCACGCAGATCTATAGACATGGGAGTACCATACTGGTCTCTTTTATACATATACTGTACATACAGTATACATTTACATACTGTTTGAGGTACTGTGATATCTATGCCCAAAACACTGTTGTTCACTTTTTAAACGTATAAAGGGAAGTCAAAAGTGTTTTAGAAACTATAACCTTCAATGAGGCTACAGTACAGTTCTGCGTAGTAAAAAAAAAAAACTGGCTGCCATATCTCTGCCGCGTGGCATGAGTGGTATGTAAATATGCAGTACAGTAGGCGTGCCTCGCGGCGTGCCCCCGGGTCATGTGTGCGGGCAGGACGCCACTCGTGCTTGCCTGGCTGGCCGGGCGGCCGGCTGTGAGGGGGCAAGCGACTGGGCCATGCCGGGGAGCACATGTCAGCTCCTGTAGCGCCGGCTGAGTGATGGCCGGCTGACGTGGCCCATATACGCACGGGGGCCCTCGTGTCAAAAGTGACCTCGTATGGCGAAAGGCAAAGAGCTGCTGAGTCTCCTAACCCCCCTGAGAACAAAAGGGTCAGTCGACCAGAGACAGCAGCCTCATGCTGGGAGCTCCAACTCTCTCTCTCTCTCTGTCTCTCTCTCTCTCTGTCTCTCTTGCTCGCTCTCTCGCTCTTTCTCTTTCTGTCTCTGTCTCCCATCCCTGATTAAATTCTGGTCTCTTATTTTTAGCATGATCAGAGCATTTACGCTATGGTGTTGACATGTAGTATTAATGTTTTGGGTTGATTGACGCTTAGCTGTGAATTAAAAATGGCCGGCATGTGAAAGCTATGTGGAAACTAACTCAAGCATGTGAAGTGTTCGGCCATGTATAGGGTCGCTTTATTTTTACACCGCAAAGGTTAGAAGGTGGCAGCACTGTCTATCTGGCTGATTCTCGCTCTCTCTCTCTCTCTCTCTCTCTCTCTCTCTCCTTCTTGGCCCCCATACTGGGCAGTCCGAGCACACACACACACACACACACACCATGTAACTGTATTGTCCCCTAATGTCTGCTGGAGACACGACCTTTTGAAATATCAGCCATGATGAGCAAAGGTACGTCTCGGCCAGGCAGCTGCTCGCCACAGACACGCGTGACTGAACCAGTTGGGGGGTCCAAACATTAGCAGAAGATGAGTTTTTGTGATATTAATCCACGATGATGCTCAGAGTGCAAAGCTCCACCATGGCAACAACTCACAATGTTTACAAAAGTGAAAAGTAATCCTGCTCACCAACAAAATGCACCAAAACCATAACCTCTTTGACTGGGCTAATGATTATTCTTGTAGCTTTCACTTGTCCCTTCATTCCATGTAATCATTTGAAGGGGAAAAGAAGTTGATTAAAATGGAGAACATTTTGATTACAACACCAGATTATGAAAAATGAATATCATTTAAATGATTGATATCTGTCATCCATGTCTGAGGTTATGACTGACAAGGTATAATGTTTCATGAAGTTGTGGTAAATAAAATGTAGTTAAGCATATAAAGCACATGTAGACTAAAAGCCAGCTGCTGTTTGTGTACAGAGGCACGACGCCGGGGGAGACCAAGCTGCTGGCGTCTGAGATCTACGAGATCCTGCAGAACTGCAGCAACCCGGAGGCCGAGCAGGCCGAGGCTGCAGCCTCCTGCCGGCGCAAGGCCCAGTTCTTTCTCGGCTCCACCAACAAGCGGGCCAAAACCGTCGTGCTGCATATCGACGGTCTGGACGACTCGGTCAGTGCCTGCCTTCACACCCCACTTCCATTAGCGTTATGAGCTCGTGTAGAATCCTCCCTCTGTAATGACTTTCATTCTGATGAGCCCTCTGTACTTTTTTAGTTATTCTATTATGAATCTTAATGTATAGAACAGCATAGGTCATTACATGTTCTATATGTCAGTTTATGTAAAGGGGCATTCATTACAAGTGCTGCTGATTCCTTTGTAACCGAACACATGAACTAAGCATTGTTAGCATGTTGAGCTACAGCCTGGTTGGCATGTAGTCTATGATGTTGACCTTCTGTTTAACACGGCCTCTAGAGAGAGTGTGTGTGTGTGTGTGTAGTGTAGTGTAGTGGTGGTGGTGGGGGGCGGGGTGTAAATGCCACGAATCAAACAGCATGGAGCGCAGATTGAACCTGAGCCATACGCCACAGGACGGCAGCACCTAGCCAGGTGACATTACCGCTGCATCTGTCTCAGATTCGCCCTGTTAACAGGGGAGCATATCTGTGATGTGTACATAGGTAATGTTAACATAATGCTCTACCAGCACAACAAGCACGTGCAATAACACATTGATTTATTGAGTAGTTGACTAGGTTGGTGCCATACATTAGTCCTGTATGTGTAGGGTAAGGTGTCTGTGGTGTTAAACAAAATGGATTCCCATAAGCCGGTTTGCTTACATTACCTTTGTGTGTGTGTGTGTGTGTGTTGTGTCCCTCAGGCCCGGCGTAGCCTGTGTGAGGAAGCTCTGTTGAAGATCAAAGGCGTGATCAGCTTCACCTTCCAGATGGCTGTCAAGAGATGCGTGGTGCGGATCCGCTCTGACCTGAAGGCCGAGGTGAGACACGCTATTCTATTCTCCTCCATCTGACATTCAGAAACTGGAGTCTGTGTAAAGACAAACTACACCGAAGGCATGTCCGGTGAACAGTTAATGGAAAATGGAATTTGATCCACAGAGGTACAGTATTATAATCTCAGAGTAGGGATGCACCGATATAGACACCATGTTTAATATATAACAGTTTGAGCAATGGCAACGTTTTTATTTTTGTTAATGCTGTTTTTGTTCTTTATTATACCCTTGTAGCAGGGAGATAACAAAATTCCTTATAAAAAAATGTTGACCATTTTCAAGTCTTTCCACTCTTCGTACTGTAGCACAATCTCTGAATCAATGATAAACTGCAGCAACTGCCATCATTAAATTTCAAATTATTTGCAGACAAGGTAAATATTGGCCAATCCCAAACATTATATATTGGCACAGTATATCTCTGCCTTGTCAGTGCGAGTGATCTATTAGTGATCTATGGTTGGTGTTAACCAGCCATGCCAGCCTAAACAGGAGAGACGATCAGCCCAGCAGCATGCGCCCCATGACCGTTGAGCACAGACACCACTAAGCTGATTGAAATCATGCCACAAGCCTGGCCTTAGGGAAACCAACATCCTGTGGCATCTGACTAGCTCATGCTAACTGGTTGAACTTAATGCTCTAAGTCTAACACCTTGACCCCCTTATTTGAACATGTCTTGAGCTATCAGGACCAGATGCTAACCTTAGCCTGGACTGGTTTGATAATGTAGTCAGTCGCTTTGATTGTCTAATGAGCTGCTTTGATAGTGTAATGAACTGTGTTGATGTTGGGCTGTGGAAAGGTAGCTAGGAGACCAATGAAACCTCAGCAGACAGGAGGAAATGTGTAGTTATCCTGACCGTGTCTCCTTCTTCCCCTCTCGTCTCTCTCCTCTCTTCTCTCTTCTCTCTCGTCTCTCTTCTCACTCTCTCCAGGCCCTTGGAACAGCCATAAGTTCAACCAAAGTGATGAAGGCCCACCAGGTAGTGAAGGGAGAGGACGGAAATGAGGTGAGTCTCCTTTTCAGAGTACTTGGGACCGTGACCTCAATGTGCAACTAGCCCCCAAATGTTCCTCAGGTTAAGGTGGACCAATAGTAATGCTGCATACTCTACGTTCTTGCTGTAGAGGTATGAATGTATGAGGGTGTGTTGGCTAACTAGTGGCCCACGTATTGCTTTGGAAATGAGTGCAAATGGGTGTTTGTTTGAGTGATTGATTGGTTCATATGTGGCACATTTGTGGATATAAAAATGTAGACGTCTTCCCCTTTGGCTCCAAGAGTGTTTAAACAGAAGCAATTAAACAAAGAATTGCTGACCTCGTATTAGTTTCAGTAATGCTCCCGATTATAGATCCGTATGTTTGGCCCTGTGTGTGTGTGTGTGTGTGTGTGTGAGCACAGTGGATCTGCTGCCGCAGTGAGGTGGTGTGAGGGAGCTGGGCCCCAGTGCTGGCGGTGGTGTCTGTCTGGTAGTGGGGGCTGAAAGTGGGGCGAGGGTGATGCAGCCTGACATGTGGGGGCTGGTAAAGCTGCCCGTCAGCCCCTGGAGCCGCAACTAGCAACTAACAAACACACACACACACACACACACACACACACACACACACACACACACACACACACAGGCACATCCACACACGGCAACACTCACTGATTTAATACACACACAGACACACACATACACCACACAGTGACTCACACACACACACACACACAACACTAACTCAGACACACACACACACACACACACACACTTCAAGGCTTCCACCCTTCACACAAGTTACTCACTGGGTCTCTCACTCGCTCACCCAGTCATTTGACCACTCCCATGATCCTCCTCTCCTTTGACCCTGGAGCAGTAGATCAGCACCCACCGCTGTCAGGGCTTAGATCTGCTTACACACACACATGCGCGCACACACACACACACACACACACACACACACACACACACACACACACACACACACACACACACACACACACACACACACACACATACACGCAGACTCAAACCCATACAAGCACACTCACACACACCCACAGAGACAGACATTGGAAAGAAGAGCCAGTATGTTAATTAAGAGGCCTGTCCTCCCTGGTGAGGCTTGAAGGGCGTTTGCTACCTCAAGGTGTAAAGCTATGGCCAGAAATGGCCATCAGTAACTATTCATCAGTGTCCCCCCTCTAAGGTCGTGTAGTTCCTTTTTTCACCAGCAGGTGGCAGGCTTGATTGTCATATTATGAGAGGTTTCCAGAGCACGAATACACGGTTTACTATTTCGTACAAGAGGGAATGTGGCTTTATTTTCTCCATAATATTCAGCTCTCAAGTGTTGTTTTGTGTAATGTTGTACAGTGGTAATGTTGCACACTTGTGTACTGCACAGCAGTCTACTCTGTACTAAGTGTAGCTTTGCATCTTTTGTTTTGTATATTTTAATTAACCAAGGCTGGCTTGTCAGGTCACATTTGTGTGCGTTGAGGTAAAGTGTCACCCAGCCACAACATATAAATGAGGACCTTTCCAACCTCACCAACCATCATTGGGTAGGACACCCAGTGGGTTCTCACTCTGATTCACTCTATCCCAAGTGAAGAGAGACAGGTTGATTTCTGTTTACATTGGGAGTCGGTACACATGTCTTCTATATGTTTTGAAAAGTCCTGATACTTGGTTTAATATTGCTTAATTTGGTAGAGTGGCTTCTTTAGCCCAGGTACAGGTGCAGCATTTTTTTTTTCACATTTTCAAACCAATGACGTTTCGATCTGTCTGTGTCCTCTTCAGGCAAAAGAGTCCCTGATACTTGGGTGTAATATTGCTTAATGCCATGAGTCCATGGAGATTAGTCAGCCTTGTGGGATTCACCTGTGACTAACAGCGGTATTGTAACAGGTGTTGGCTTGCTTTTTGTGTGACAATCTCTTCATCCCTTCCATTGCCTCTCTCTCTTTCTCGCTCCCTCGTTCTCTCTCTCTCTCTCGTTCTCTTTCTCTCGCTCTCTCTCTTTCTCTTTCTCTTTCCCTCTCTCTCCTGTCCTTTCCTGCACCCAGAGGATGGTTCCGCTGGAGGGGGATTCAGAGGCGGTGGTGGAGCAGAACACGGACCTGCCGGACTACCTGCCGGAGGACGAGAGCCCGTCGCAGGAGCCGCACAAGGCCGTGTCCCGCCTGGGCTCCATGCAGGACGGCTCCGGCTGGCTCAGCACGGCCGCCAACTTCCTGTCGCGCTCCTTCTACTGGTGACCTGCGCTCTAAACACCCCCAACTCACCCCCCAACCCTTCCTCCCTGTCCCCCTGTCCCCCTGTCCCCTTCCCCCCCCCTCATCCCCACCCCTCCTGTCCCATCCTCACCTCTCCTCACCTTTTGCCCTGCACACCCACACCTGCCCTCCAGGGGGTGCCGGACTGCCAAGTGCAATTTTATTTTTGCAATAACCACAACTGTGTATAAAAGAGTTCCAAACAGCGACAGCAGCAGAAGCAGAGGGCGCGTGCGGGGCGGGGCGGGCCGTCTACGAGAGTGCCTGCTCCCAGTTGCCCTCCAGATGAGGACGTCACTAGCGCTACACACTTAGTCAACTCACCACTGAAGCCATAAAGGGGACAGACACCACGCTCACAAGGGGCTCCTCACCTGAGCCCTCTGACATCACCTCCTGTTTTTTTTTTCTCTTTCTTTAATTTTTCAGTCAGTTTTCAATGGTTTTAATCCCCCCCCCCTCCCTGCCCGCCCTCTCCCTTTTGATGGGTCCATTCCTACTCACACCAAACCGAATGCATGGTTGCCCTTGGCATTTGCGAGTGTGTTCTAGTGGTTGGACTGACCGCGCCTCTGCAGGTCTGCTCTGGCATGGACCGGTGACGGTGGACATGTGCCGCCCTCCTTTTTTTCCCCCTTCCTGACCGCAGGAGTTCTTCTCAAGTGCTCTCATTTTTTCTTCTACCATCGGATCTTTCACTGTCCCTCTTAAACTTCCCTCTTCTTTTCTAGGGATTATTTGATCATGATTATTAATTTCCCCCTGCCATTTAGGCCTATTCAAAGCATGCTGTAATTTTTTGATGCCTTTCTTTTTTCTTTGTTTGCTATTCTTCTTCATAATGTTTATCCTTGTGTGAGCTTTTTTTCCCCTCTCTTTTACGCTACTCCTGCTTGTCCTTATATTTATATCTTGTTTTTAAGATTTCTCTCTTTTTTTCACTCTGACATTTTTTTTAAATCTGGGGGGAAAAAAATAAGTACGCAAACAGTCAAATTCCCATAATCTTTGGTCATTTGTTCACTTTAAAATCACGGGATCCACTCTTCCTTGTTTGTAAGCCTCTTTGATCTTAGCAGGTTTCCTTCCTTATTGGGAGTTTTTGTAGGCACCAGCAGAGGCGACTACTTGGGTTGTTGTGGAGCAGAAATTAAATACCTCGCTTGCTTCACTCCGAAAAGGGATATGAGGAGAACCTAAGCTACTCTGCGACACTTCTCCTACTGTAATGCCGCGTGCCAAGCCACTGTAGTATACGCAACACCTGTAGATATATATTTATATATATATATAAATAGCCTCGACACTACTTAACCAAATGGGCTAGTCACTGCTATGATTGCCTAACTCCCTGTAGCTATGATGATAAATACACACTAACAACTTCTATCTTTGTCAGATTTTCACCTTTTGGCTGTTCACCCCACAAAGAAAAGTAAAAATTAAAAAAAGCAACAGGCCCAAATCCAGAGTCTTTCAGCAGCATTGCTATCGTCGCTTGCTTGGCCAAAACCGGCTCTTTCTGGTGTCTGCTCCACTACATGCTCACCTCGGCTGGACAGTCCCGCCCCCAACCTTTTTTTCTATTGGCTCATTCCCGACCAACCGTGTCCATATTGGTTTTTGCCCACTGAGTGACCACACGTGCATATCTGAGCTGCTTTTTCACAAGTGTAGAAAATAAACAAACAAACAAAAATCAGGGGTTCACATACTTCCAGTATTCATGGAAAGGTTGTAAGTCGAGGAAAACGGTCACTCACTCCTCTCTAATCTAAACCATTTCTGTCAAATGTTTGCTCACAATTCACCCTAGGGATTGCTTTTAGTTACTGGAATGGCTAACACCCTGTTCACACACTTCACCACCAATGGAGTTTGAAGCTAAAGGAGGATTCTGAGACAAACTGACATAGGAGTGATTATGAAGATCTGCCTTGCCTTTTTTCATACCTCTTTCTCTTCTTTTCTATTTTTTTAAGACAGAGAATGGGAATTAATTACATTTTAATATAAGGCAGACCAACCCAGTTCCATGAAGTTGTGAATGATCCTTATTGAGATGCCATGTAATGTGGACCAATATGGATTATTTGACTGAGGTCATGTTATGTGGACTGATGTATGGATTATTTGACTGAGGTCATTTTTGCACGTCGCCATCCTTCCAAAATGTTGCCTACGATCAACAACATGTAATCCTTCAGTATTATATTTAACTAGAGGATTCAGGTTCACTTCATAAGTTAAATAATGTACAGTTGATTATTTCTTTTTTGTTACACCTCTTGTACTGTTGTCATCCTTACTTGAACATTTCCTCTTGATTCGATTTTTTTCTTTTCTTTACTTTTTGATTAACATATTCATTTCTCATTGTTCAGTAGGAAGGCAGAACAAGAAAGGGTAGCAAAACCTCCACATAGTTAACTAGCTTCTCGTGTACAGTGTATATCTGCGATGTGAAGTATTTCAGGTCACGAACAACTGTTGCCTGTTCACAATAATGACAAGTTATTAAAATAAAGATAAATGGAAAGAAACAGTTTGACATAATTTATTGAAATGTCTTTGTTTTAAAGATTGATGTGTATTCGGTACATTACTATGTTACTCAGACCAACAAAAAGGCTGTTGCCTGGAAATGTTGCCGGCTTACATCATCAGTGAAACTAAGCTGAACTTCAAGAGATACAACTACAAAAAAAAAAATTCTCTCACTTTTTCATTTTCATCAAAATGTTACAGTAGAGGCTTTTCATCCCGAGACAAGTATCTTGAGTATATCCCTCCTCAGAAATGTCATCACTCAGTACAGATGGATGAAGACTCTCCAGGGGTCGTGTGTGTGGAGGGACCTTTGAACTGGAGTCCCGTGGAGGTGCTGGAGCCTTTGCTCTGCTGCGCTAGGTTTTGGGTTGGGCCTGCTTGACTCTGGTGCCGCTGGGTGCCGCTGACTGGTTCTGACTGCTGTGTGGCACCAGGCAGTCGGTCTACCCCCCCCCCCCCCCCCCCTTTTCCCTCCACTCCGCCTCGCTGCCACATCAGGACCCAAACACTTGGCTCGGGGACACTGGCATCTGCCACCTAGCACCATGGCAACCCGCAGAGTTAAAAGCAAGAGGGAGTGATTTTTGCATCCGTGTGCATACCATGCAAGTGATGGAGGGAGAGGCAGAGAATCTGTTTTCCCTACGACAGAAAGTATGAACAGCCCTAGGGTGCCTCTCCTCACCCCCTACCACCCCACCACACTGCGCGCCGCCTCCTCCTCCTCCTCCACCTCCTCCGCCCTCCCCTCCCCCTCGCCTCCAGACACTGCTGGATCTTAGACTTGTGCGAGAGCTGCTGCGACTCACAGGAGGCCAGCTGCGAAGCCTGGAGCCGCGAGGGGTGGCAGCAGCAGTGGCAACAGCCGCGGCCGAGCGCTGGGGCATCTGCTGATGAGTCTGCCAGCAACAGCAGCGACCGCTGTCACCACCGTTTGCAAGCACACACCACACCACACGCCCTGGCCTCCGCTCCACACACACACACACACACACACGCATGTCACAGCGATGCGGTACGGCGTGGTGACTTCATGGCCCAGGCATGTCATGTTGCTGAAGAAGACGAGAGAGGAGAAAAGAGAGGAGAGGAGCGGAGAGGAGAGAACAGGAGAGTAAGCACAATTTAGACGGGATTCGTTCAGTGTTGTTTTCGCGCAGGTCAGCTTGGATCGGTTTGTTTGTTTGTTCATAATTGACCTCATTTCAGGGGGTGCAGAAATGGGATGCTTATTGCAGCATAAAATGTACGATTCTCAGTGTAACAGCACAACTGTCACACTGCAGCAGTAGACAGTGTGGGGAGCAGTTTGAACTGGGCACTTGACACATCTATACAACAGTCTTGCAGTAGATAGATAAATACATGTATGGTCTATTTTCTCAGATGCAGAACCATGCCCAACTATATTAAATATTAAAAATATATATTTAAGAGAGGATCAGTTCCATCAAGGTGCCCTGAAAGGATAATTTGATTGTCTTCTGTGGTGTAATAGTTCAAGTCCCCTTTTAGATCAATGCAGCAAAGTAGCTTACGATTTTGTTACATTTATTAGAGTTACAGTATGGTGACTTGTTGTGTCTCCCTGAGCATCACCCTGAGTGATTTCCCATGTATTACACATATAGTGTTTCTCCTCTAGGGGGTGTGAGTCAGCCATGAACCACATGTATTTAGCTAACATCCAAGCACATGGAGTCAGTGGGTAAGATCTAAGAAAGCACACAGTTCACTAACACAATGTGCTTTTCAGGAAAGTGCCTTCTAACTTAGGTTTGAGTGCTCTCCTCGGAAACAGGTTGTTAAATACAGTGAGACTTAAATTACTGGGGGGAGCGTATCTCTTTTTCTGCACAAATGCTTTCATCTCAGTGTGAAGTATTGGGATTACTGGAGATTTTAGGACACTTAAGATTTCTAAAACTGAGGGATGAGTTGTGAGAGCTGCTGTGATATTTGATAACACTCCACTAGTCTCTGCCTCTGAGCGTCTTACTGGGTACTTGTCGGTTATTTGTTGGTGTCTTTAAACACGGGGATTTCCATGCTCTCGATGCTAAATTAGTCTGTTAGTTAAGCATCATTATGTACAATTCACTTGCCTGTTGTACACGTTAGTATCAGAAACATATGAGTTTATTCCAGTTTAATTTCTAGTTGTATTTATCTCAGGCTATCTGAACATGTTTTTCAAGATTTTTCTATTAGGTAGGACTGGAAGAGTTTTCAGAGTCTGGACATTCACGGTTATCAAGAGTAGGATTTGTTCATGCCTGATTGCAGATGGAAGGATAGCTAAGTAGATAGTAGTGAGTGCGATTGAGTGTCATGCTAAACTGAACCACTGCACGTTGTTTATCTATAATCTAGGGTTTAGTTAGTCTGTGTTCTCATTTGGGGAAGTATGGCTAGGAAATCAGTGGGACATATTATGAGAACCATTATTTAGTGCTGTTCTTATATGTAATATTTTGGTGTCAGAGTCTTGACTGTGTGTCTGCTGAGTGCAATATCTGTTATACAGATTAAATGTATATGTGGATATGCAGGGGACATTATCCAGATACTACTGTGAAATGTCTTTTATTTTTAGTTCATTTGTATGCACTTTTTTTTTCATTTTAATTACACATATTTGGAAAGACAGAGTACATTAAACACAACCCAACAACACATCAGACAGCATAAGCTGTAGTAGTGGCATTAAAGCTAACATGGGTAGAGCAGCCAAACTTCAATGACTTGAGAAGTTAGTGTTGTATATGAACCCATGTTGTTGTCAGTGCATTGTCTACATGTTTTAGTCATGATTCACTGCACACAGTTCACCGGTTAGGATTTCAGATATGGCTGCTCATAAAATCACATGCCATCCAGGGACCTTCAGAGGCTGGATATAGTCCTCAGATCACAGGAGATCTTTACACAGATCTGCATACTCATGATGTGCCAGTGTGTCCCTCCCAACGAGCAGACCACACAAATCCGCTACTCCTCTGCTTTAATTCAGCAATAAAACTGCTTGAATCTGTTGAATAATTTCCAGATAAATTCCATGTTTCCACGTCCTCTACTTTCTTCTCCGCAGATAATGTATTCCATACCTCCACGCCTCTCTGTTTCCTGGAGATATCCGCCAAGTTGCATATTTGCGAATAAATGTGTCGTCCGTATCGCTGGGGACTATTTGCATTGTTAATCTGAGTGTGAGGGAAGGAGGAACTGATTGCCGGTCGATAAGGGGAGAGAAAGAAAAGTGCATCTCATTGTGCGGGCAGTTTGACGATTTTATTCGAGGTTCAACTCCCAGTCAATGGGATCAGCAGTAAATTACATTCTGTGTGCTGGGAAAATGATGTGACACCTGTAATTTATGTCAAATAACTTTTGAGGGTGCGAAAGTGGCCAGATCACCGGTCTGCAGGATACAATCAGTCTTTGGCGGGGAGGAAGCTATAGCTTACGATTTAATTGAAACATTTTTCTTTATCTGGTGGGGGTGGGGGGGCGTTGATAGGTTGGTGTGTTGTTGTGTAATGTGGTGTAATGTCTCTCTTTATATGGGAGGTCAATCCCCTGGATGAGAGAAGGTCACCCTCTCCTGCTTGCTGGATGGAAGTACGTGTCATGAAGCACTTCATCTCTGGAGGCCGGGGAGAAAATGACGGTAATGACTCCATCACACTAACCCATATGCACGAGGGCTGCGGCCAAATGGAGCACCAATGATTGCAGGTTGTAGTTTACAATATATCGTAATCACTTGCTCCTTTTGTTTCTCCAGTGTAGCCACAACTCGGGCGTTTGAGACTGCCCTGGGGACTCACATTAGATGTCTATCGACGCAGAACCTGAGAACAAGACTGAGAACAACTCGTTACCCAGGTATGGGTCTGGCTGGCATCAAATCTGTGAGATGAGATGTACCCAAAATGTAATTGTCCTACGCAACTCTTTTATCAGTGTAGCCCCTCGGTAGACCCCAGTCTACAGTTGTTACAGTTTGTACACTCTTACCACGAGAATCACGTCACAATTTTCACCACCAATTCTCACCAGCAATTCTCACCACCAATGTATCATAATGTATCTGAGTTGTTTGTCTCTGGTGTAAACGGAGCCCTCTGTAGCCAGATCGGAACCAGATCAGAGCTGTATCCAAACCAGATCAGAATCAGATTGGAGCCAGTCTTAACTCTAGTATCAGTTGTGTTCTGGTGCCCCCCCCCCCACCCCCTCGCCTCTCCTGGCTGCGTGCTGATGAAATGCGTGAGCACAGGAGCCGATCATAATTCTGACCGCAGCTCATTATGACTCCCCAATGATTTGGAGTCGTCATCAGAGGTGTGTGTGTGTGTGTGTGTGTGTGTGTGTGTGTGTGTGTGTGTGTGTGTGTGTGTGTGTGTGTGTGTGTGTGTGTGTGTGTGTGTGTGTGTGTGTGTGTGTGTGTGTGTGTGTGTGTGTGTGTGTGTGTGTGTGTGTGTGTGTGTGTTTGTGTGTGTGTGTGTGTGTGTGTGTGTGTGTGTCTGTGTGTGTCTGTGTGTGTGTGTGTGTGTGTGTGTGTGTGTGTGTGTGTGTGTGTGTGTGGAGGAGGGTGCACTGTCCTCTGACATGCCCACGGCCGCGCGGCGGCACTGACGCTCGGCACTGATTGGTGGAATGAAATATTGCCAGCGAAAATTAAAAGGTCCCGGTGTCAAAATAATTCATGATATGCATATCTTCCGGCCTGATGAAAAAAGCTGATATCTGGATTAGGAGCATAATAAAAACGATCAGGCAACAGTTAAACTATTTCAGTGGCGGGAGTAGGGAAGGGGGGGTGGGGTGGGGGATGGGGGGCAGTGGGGAAAATGAATGGTGGTGGGTGAGGTGGGGTGGGGGGGGGGGTTCATTTTGTCAGTGTCAAGTGTGCTGTATTAAAGGGGTCAAGATGTGTGGAGTGTGTATGTCTCAATACACGGGTGGGAAGGAGAGAGCGGCAGTGTGTGTGTGTGTGTGTGTGTGTGCGAGAGAGAGAGAGAGAGAGAGAGAGAGAGAGAGAGAGAGAGAGAGAGACGGAGAGCAGGAAGTCTGGCAGTTCACTCAATACACCCCCTCGCCACACGCACACACACACCCACACACCACCTGCGATTTGAATATCCACTGTAATTGTCCAAAAACGTCCCATCAGTGGATCTGCCGTCCACCATTACTAGTCAACAATATGGTGTGACATTCAAATTCCCCCCAAATGACAGGTTATTAGAAGCAGAGAGCGGCTGGCATATAATTAAGCACCATAACTTTGACCTGTAATATGAAGTGATGGCAGCTTTGTAACGTGGGGGAGGGGTGGTGAAATAGGCACTTTGTGAAACTCAGGGGATATGAGAGCACAGCGCCGAGCAGAAAACGGTGTGTGTGTGTGTGTGTGTGTGTGTGTGTGTGTGTGTGTGTGTGTGTGTATGCAAGGACTGGGCTGAGAGGGATATTTTTTCTCTTTGTCACAGGGGATTTTATCTTTTGAAACAGGCTGTCATCAAAACACTCCGACAGCTCTGAGACTGCCCTCCATTTTGTTTAAAGATTGCGGCTGATTGTTTGACATTTCATGCGATGACATAAGACGTCGTTCACCTCTGCAAAGGTGATAAGCAGGGGAGGGGAGGACTCATTATCCCATCCCCTCGGCACTGACAGCGTGTTGGACCACTAAATGAAAGTCCAGTCTTGTTAAGTCAGGCTTTTTATGTGCTTCAATCTGTTAGATAGACTCTCATGGTGATGCAGTTCAGTGGAAAAACAACACTCAACCATCAAACCTTAATGTCTCAGTGACAGTTCTCTACGAAGGGTAAAGTCCATTCCTTACTGTGAGGGAAACATGTCTTTTTTGTACCCTCACCAGTCTGACCTGAGGCTTGTAAGTCCACTGTTCCTCACAATCACATCTATGGTCAGTTATCTTCCACTATCAGCTGAGTATGATCAGCTGAACCTGCTGATCTCTAATAAAGATAAGAGGGGCTATTACAGACCAGTACCTGATTCTGATCAGCTGATTTTGATCAGAGGAGCAACATTCTTCTACTCATTCTTCGTGATCATTTCAGTATGATTACATTACACAGTCTTCAGGGTATACTAGTAGACGAAAGTCTAGAAAATAGTGTTTAAAACTCGATATATCATGGCATACTCCTTACTGATTACTGACTGCATTTATTGATGCAAATTCAGCTGCATTGATAGCATCAGAAAAACTAACAAAAATAAGAGACAACAGAAAAGGTAATTTTAAGCTTGAAAGTTAAAGTTAATTAGGCCTACTCTTGGATTAGAAACAATTTTTAAATTTTTTTTTTTAAGATCTCTGTAGCCTGATTTTTAAACTGACTGAATATACAGAAATATGAAGAATGGTTAATAGATACAATTCTGTTTAGGACATTGTCATTATTCATAGCCAATATATTTTGCAATACAAATCATATGGTAGCCTCTGTATCGTGATGCGTATAGTATTTTGGACCACCTGAGTCTGATCAATGATCACTTCAATCTGAAGAACAGAATCCATTGATGTAATAGTATGGGAGTGTTCTTATGGATCAGCACCTGATTTGGATCACCTGAATCTGTTCTCAGGCTTACAGGCCATCTGTTGCTCTGAGCGCAGGCCAGTATCTCTTCTACACCGCAGAGACTTCCGCCAGGGATTCTGCACACAGTAGTAAACACTAGGTTTTAAATGTGTATCACAATACCATAATGTGTTGTTGGTGTTTTAATCTCATCATATCCAACTGTATGAAAAATGATTATCCGTAGTCTTGATTACACTTCAAATAGTGTGATGCATAGTCTACATTCTTATGGGTTGAGAGTATTTTGGGATTACATAGAATGGTATAGATAGAGAATGATGGAAGAAGGTCAATAGTTATTTTTCTTGTTTATTTACTCGGTTCTGAATATTAAATCTTGATCCTCTACACCACGATCTTGTCAGATGAATCAATAGCATATTTTGACCACCTCCATGATCCCACTTGCTGATCAGCATTTGCTCGTGCCACAGTAATTCCCTTATAAGATGGCTTTATCCATGTTCAAAGAGGATAAGATCACTCATACACTTTGAATGTTTGTCATGATGGTGAAGAAGGAATCGGAGGTAAACAACGTTAATATATAATATTTTTTTTATACTGCAAGCCGTTGGCAGCAGAGGGAACACTGTGGCCTTATCTGATTTGGACAGCGACTGGACGTTTGTGATGAGCAATGGGGCCCATCTGGCATCCGCATTTCTCCAACTGGAGTGTGAACATGACGTATAACGTTCAATTTATACCCCCCTGATCCCGGCAAGCAGCCGAGTCCGGCTCAGTGTCAGCCCAGATCCGGCCCAAATCCGGCATCTGATTTTTTAACCCCTTCTTGACCGTCATGCGAAGGTGAAACATCAGGAACCTATATGTAACCTAAAGTAGAGCTGTTCTGACCCAGCAAGGCGTCTCTTTGTGAGGCAGACAGAGGAAGTGGGCAGGCGGGCAGCATGCTGATTCTGTGTGTGCTCTGGGTTGGTCTATTGTATGGTAGTGACAGAGCAGCTTGAACAGAAGGTCTGCTGTCTCCCTGCTCTCTCTCGGCTAACCCTCCCACACCCCCCCCTCCTCTCCCCACCCCCCACCCCCCCTCTCATAACGATGGCAGATGGCTCCCGATGAATCCTTCATAATCATGTCAGGATGGCTTCTCCGATCCCAATTCATCTCTTTAAACACATTTCATCAGACGGAGAATTACACAAAGATGGAGGCGGCCCGCCAGACAACAAAGGCACACAAAGATCGGCGTCGCAAAACAAGTGCTCCTTGTCCGTAATGCCTTTTAATCATGCATGGCCTTACAGTAGCCTATGCTGTGTCTACACCGCGCGGGGTGCGGCTGTAACCGTCATCTGGCAAAGTATTTAGGAAAGGAGGACACGTCTCTTCCATCATATTCATCATAGTCTTCTTCTGCTTCCTGGTGGAGTTTGTGTTTTTCACTTGGCTGCTCACTTCTCTCTCTTTCTGCCTCTCTTTCTTTCTCTCCATCTTTTCATATTTCTCTTCACAGCTAATTTGCCAGACAGCATTGCGATTTTTCTCTGCCTCCATACTGACGACGCCACACAGACACACACACACACACACACACACACACAAACACACACACACACACACACACACACACACACACAAACATGCACACACACACACACACACACAGACACACAGACACACACACACACACTCTCACCCATGTAACATTGTTAATTGTGGATCAGGTGAAGTTTGTTTCACCTCATTTCAAGGTCATGCACCACTAGGACCATTTTCCTGACTCAAAGGGCACGTAATTTCACAGACGCGCACTCCCCATTAATCCCCCCTGAGTGGGTGCTTAAGAACTTTCCAGATCACAGATTTGTTTTGCTCTTGTTTTCTGACTGGCTGCCTCCCGCGCCTCCGCGTTCACATTAACCCCTGCTCCCAGCTCCTCTTCAGCACCTCCAGATCGCCGCTCAGTTACGCTCCTCGCCTCGCCTCACCCCAGCTCGTCTCGTCACAACCCACCAACCCCCCCCCCCCACCCTCTCTCTCACCCCCCACTCACACACACACACACACCCAGCCAGCCCCCCATCATCCTTGCACTGTCAGATGGGCCAGCTCTTTTTGGTAATGTCCCACATTTAGAGATAAATGATCTCTTCTGCTGAGGTGAGGCGTATCTGTGGGTAATTAGAATAAATGTCAGTTTAGTGCACGGGTTGGGGGGGGCATCTCAGTTGTTCTCAAAGCATCTCTAACCCAGCATAGACACGGGGGCCCCTAAGTACAACTAGTCCTCACTGTGTTAGTAGTACCAGCATGCGTGTACTCATATACACATCACATGTGACAATAATGATGTCAGGATTGCTCTAAAGCACGAATTGTGGAACTGACTTTGAGATGTTTCACATTTAAATCAGGTAGAGGACAATGTCCCTGAAGGACAAATCTGATACCAGGAAGTGTGTGTGTGTGTGTTTTCATTTAACAAGGGCCATGAGTGATGCCCTGGGAGTATATCTGTGTGTGTATGTAGACGGTATGATGGTTAAATGTGAATTGATCAAGCTCTCTGGTGACAGACCAGTTTGTGTCTTCTCTCCTCCCTGTTTCCTTCTCTTCAACTTTTTGTTGACTCATAAATTATTCATGAGTCTAACTGAAGATCTTTCATTAACATAAAATAACAATTTGCAAATTTATGGAAACCGCTAATTACTTGCCTTATTTGCCATGACTATGATATTAAATATTCATAAATGTGTGATTATTTCTATGATTTGTCTGGGGGTCGGTTTCAGACATTATTTTCATTAAATGGAAGTGGAACTCCTCAGTTTCTCGCTCAAAACAACAAAAAACAAAACCCATGCTGACTGGAAATATTTTGATTTACACTTTAATGCATAACTTAGCATGGAAAACTAAGATCCTGTGAATAGTCTTTAATTTACACATTCCCAAATTACCAGGAAAAACTGGAAATAGACTGAGCACTCAGCATGTTCCTAGGATAATGTGTCCATTTTTTTTATGTCAATGTGTCATATTTAATTGTGTTCATTTATGTACACTAAAATCTGATATTTGCAGTGGTGATCATAGTTGTGCCATGCAACAGTGATCAGTGCAGGGTATAATGAAATGTACGTTTGTCAGTGTTCATACAGTATATATATATATATATATATATATATATATATATATATATATATAGTAAAAAGTCCAAATGTTTTATTGCTTTGTGTGCAGGGTATCTGACATAGCACCACAGCAGTACAGAGACCTTTTGGAAGACCAATAGTCTTTAATGAAAACCTAAAACATAGCACACAATTGGTGTTAACGAGAAAGCTTAAAATCTTTTAGGTAATAGTGGATTAAAGAAACGAAAAGCTCTGTAGCATCATCAGACTAAGTTGTGTTTGATCCCATCTGGGATTCTTGGATCCAGTGTGTTTTGTCGTCTGGAAGTAAATGCTACAGTAGGTATTTAACCTTAAATTTATGACTTTGTTATATCAGAATTAATTACGGATATTTTCCCCCAAACTGAATGACGTTGACGAAAACACTAAATGCAGGCAATTTAGCTCTATTTGCACATTAATTTGGGCCCACCTGTGATGCTGAACGCACTAAGTAGGTACATCAGTTTTCATTACAGTGCTCGCAGAGTGGCTGCAGTTGAATTACGGTATTAATTATCAAATTCGCAAGGTATCAAAGGGACAAATGCTGCTGTGCAGAAAAGTCCTGTTTTTCACCCAGATAGATATTTTTGTGCTGCTATCCTTCAAATTACATTTATGTTGGCTGGGTAAATGAGAATATTGGACTAATTCTAATTCTAAAATCCACATTCTAAGAACTGTGGGCCTATGGAGTTTTAGCAGAGGGATTGGCAGAGTGTAAACCAAAGCCCCTGCTCCTGGGGAGTGCGAGGCATCTGAGAACCCACCATCGGGCAGCCGTTCAAGCGCTAACGCTCGCTTCCGTACCCAGCCCCAGCTCCGAGGCACTACGGCTGCCGCCGGCGCCGCTGAAATCCATCAAGGCTTTTTCGGAATTCAGAGAGGGAAACCGGAACCTCACTCAGCCCCTTTGGCAGAGGTTCCCGTGTTATAAAGTACTATATTAATCATAATCACACAACACCATTAGACTATGTCATTCTATTAAAGAAATCACATTATCATACATTTCATTAATTAATGCCTAACCCAGTCAATCTACTGAGAGGGAGAAGTGCCACCTCTGAGTAGTGGGATGTGTGTGTGTGTGTGTGTGTGTGTGTGTGTGTGTGTGTGTGTGTGTGGGGGGGGGGGGGTCAGTGTGTGGGTGTGTGTGTGTGTGGGGGGGGGGGGTCAGTGTGTGGGTGTGTGTGCGTGTGGGTGGCGCGGGAGGCCGGGGGAGTAGGGTAGTTGGGGGTTACGGAGTAGATGGCTGGGTAAAGGGCACCAGGCTCTCCACTCTCACTGTCTCTCCAAAGTGAAATAAGGGAGGCCCATTTGCATTTACTTGTCACTGGTTATGGGGGCTCTGCTGCTTCACTGTGGCTGTGCCAGTCTGCCTGATCTCACTCTCTCTCCTGGGTAAGTATTCTCTCAGAGAGAGGGCACACACACACATACACACACACAGACACACACACCAGGTCAGAGTGTCGCTGTGCCACGGGTGGGCAACACAATTACCCACCTGGTACGTCGGCAATGTCGGGAGGGGTAAGGGCACCTGGGCGGCTTTAACGCTGCTCCTCTGTGACTCAAACAAACGCTAAGTGGCTCCTTAGGTGAGGGTGGGCTGGGGGGGTTGACATGGACACCAGGGAGAAGAGTCTTTAAAAGTGTGTCCCCGCAGGAAGGGGAAGAGGACCCTCTAAAGCCCTCTCCACATGCGGATGCGGACCCTCACCATTTCCCTCAAGGGCCCACAACTGTACTCGCTATGGGCATATTACACTTCATGAGGCTGTTGAAATGCCTGGCATCTAAGAGGTTGTAAAGTAGGCAACACATTTGTAGATACCAAAACAAGACAAAGACTGAATGGATTTGTTCAGAGGTAGTTTGGGGAATGTGTTTGTTGCGTTTGGATCCCAAATCACTTCGTCTGGAACCGATTTCTGTATAGCTGTTAAATATACTATTTAGATTTAATAGGCAAACATTTGGGTCAATACAAGCAGAGATATGAATGTTTTTTGGTTGGTGGTGGCCAGGAGAGTCCAGTGAAGAATGCTGATCAGGCATGACAGTCGGATCAGCCTGCAGTTTGATGTTCCTGAGATCACGTCTCTCTCTCAGTCTCTTTCCTCTGTCTCTACCTTTCTTTCTTTCTTTCCTCCTCTCCCTCTCTCCTTCTCCTTGTCTTCTCCCCCTTCTGTCTTCTCTCTCCATCTGTCTATTGCTGTGTTTCTCCCCCCCCTCTCTCCCTCTCCCTCCCTCTCTCCTTCTCTCTGTCTCTCTCTCTGTGGACCTGATTTGCATGTGTGCTGTATGTCCTGTCACGCTGCAGAGTTGACCCGTGCTGTCATCTCGCTGATTACCTCCCTAGTTCACTTTCCTTGTTTAGTAACGTGCAATCAATCATAATCAATTAGCCAAAATGTTGAATCATTAAAACCATTATCATTAATTAAAATAATTATCACTTTCTGCCAATGCTTCATTACCACTGTTGTCTAAGCGCTGGCTGTCGCTCGCTCAGACTTCCTCTGTCTCTCTCTCCCTCTCCCTCTGCCTCACGCTGAAAAGATGTTTAGAGAGTAAAGAAGCTTAAAACCCCACAACAGTTACTTACCTCATTTGTTCATAAGGAGAGAGTCAAGTTTGGAACAAAGGCGTTTTTCACCTGCACTGGGCGTCTAATGTGCAAAAAAAAATATATTATGGAGAATTTACTGGTTTTGGGAGAATAAACGGAAATTGTTTAGGTAAATCATGGTAAACATAGCATTTTTTCTTTGCATTGCATGTGCAGATGTTTTATCCTAGTTGGGTTTGTTTGCTAGATGAGTGGTTCAGAGTATTTTAGGAATAACTAATGGAAAATGATCATACTTGGGATTTTGTTGTATTAGTGGGTGGATGTTGTAGATACCTTTCCAAAGTAATATGCAGTTGATCACACACACATGACAGATACTTACATGTAATGGCACAAATAAATACATTTTCAAGTGAAATTCATGATTGTCTTGTTAGATGATATAAGATATATTTTGGCACCGTCTAATATAACCGCCTTATTTTCTTAACAACATTTGTCCCGTTCTCAAATCCTCCAGCTCAGCGGTGACAGGCTTCAAAAGGATCTACCAGCCCGGCACCATCTCCCTAATTGCCCTGTGACCTGGTGTGATTGGGGACAAGAAGCGGTCATCTGCGAGCAGGACCCAAACCTGTGATGGCACTTCTGCCCAGCTCTGGCTGTCCCTTTGTCTCACTGTCTCAATGACGTGGGTCATTTATTTATTTATTTATTTTTTTAAGTAATGAAATGTTACAGCGCGGGCTACCGTGTTCCCTCACGCTTGAGCAGGACTGTCTAGTTTTCCGTCCTGGACGCGCGTCCACATTTCTGAGGCAACGCTCAGGAGGATCCCATTAATGATGTGTAAACAACCGCAGAGCATGCACCACCAAAGAGCCCCGGGGGAGAGAGAGGGAGTGGATGAGAGAGAGAGAGAGAGAGATAGAGATGGAGTGAGAGAAGAAGAGAGAGATAGAGCGGGAGAGAGAGGGAGGATGAGAGGAAGACTGAGCTACAGGGGCAGCCAGTCAGCCCAGACCGCTTAGTCAGGACGTGGGTAATTCCATCTTTCCAGACGATTGTCAGCCCGCTTCTCCTGTCCGCTCTCCCTCAGACCTGGAATAGACCTGTCATTTTAAAGCGCCACTGTAATGGCTAGTGTCATTTCTTTTTCCTTGAGAGTGGCTAGGGCCAGAGGGCTGTGTGTGTGTTTGTACGTACGTGTGTGTGTGTGTGTGTGTGTGTGTGTGTGTGTGTGTGTGTGTGTGTGTGTGTGTGTGTGCGTGCGTGCGTGTGTGTGTGTGTGTGTGTGTGTGTGTGTGTGTGTGTGTGTGTGTGTGTGCGTGTGTGTGTTTTGCTCAGTGAAGAGTTCCTGGGGTGGGTCTCGTTGATGGAGTCCCTCCGCCTCTCTGTGTAGGTTTTTAGGGAGACAGGCGAGGAGGGTGAGGTTTTTTTTTTGGGTGGGGTCACTTAGTGGAGCATCATTCTCTGCCACCCCAGTTAAAACAGGCGTCTCATTGGGGTCACTCATCCTGCGCTCTTTGGAGAGCGTCGGGAGCAAATGGCCCTGAACATTGCACAGTATCCTGCGTGCGGCTACATTAAATTGCCTGACCCCCGGTCCGCTGCAGACAGGCAGTGGAGATTACACTCGTGACGCTCGCTCATGCTTGGATAACGTTAGTTCTTTGTGTCCTCTGTCAGCGCCCCACTCCCGTCCTGTCTAAAAGCCACTCACTCTGCTTGGCCTCTTACCTGTATGTAATACAGTACATACAGTATAAGTGAGCCTATGAGGGAGTATACGATATGTGGGCATGCTGGCCATAGTGGTGCACTGTACTGTATGCACTGTAGTGTTTCTGCAAGGAAGTATGGTAAAGGGTATCCCTACAGTGAATTTCCCCTTGGGGATCAATAAAGTATCTATCTATCTATCTATCTACAGTAGACGCTCTCATTTTCTGTTAGTTCAATATTTACTAACATTAGCCGATTATGTCCATCTTCAAGTTCAAGTTTAGCTCAGCGTAAATCCTTCCCTTAATTTCACAAGATCTTTTGAAAAAGTGTATTTTATTCAGAATTGATTCAGGAAAAAAAACAGCACTTTGTGCTTCTCTTGAATGCTAACTCATCTTTCAGACCGCAGTACATGAAATTCACTCTAATTTCACTCTTTCTTTTTTGTCTATTTTGTCTGTAGTACCCACTCCATACATTTCCATTTGAAATCCCCTTCCTTCTGACAACAAAGAGCCGTAAATAGTGAACAGTATGTACTGTAGTCATAGACTTTGTTCAGCCTTGCATGGACATTGTCTCTTCATCTCCATCTCACATATCATCCACATTAGAAACCCCATCTACTATTTGGCAAAGTCTGTGAATGTCTCCAGAAGCGTCAATGATGTGCCGTATATAGCGTAGGGTGGCCTTCCTGGCCATGGCATGATGCCCGCTGGGAGGAACCAGACTCTGCGGGCCCAGAGACATGTAGGGTCTCCGAACATGTGGCGCTGCATGGCGCGGCACAGCGGTGCCCTCACCCCCTGCCGAGCGGCTCGCTGTCGCTGCTCGCACTTCCACCGCCATGGCGGACGCCATCATGCGCACCTTATTACATTACTGGCAAACGGTCCCCAGGAATGAGCTGGGAACCCACGTAATTGCACCTCATTACAGCCTCTCAAGTGTGACAGTTCCTAAAACAGAGAATTGCATTTTTTTTTTGCATTCACACATAGACACACACACACACACACACACACGTATACACCACATAGATACACACAGAAGAAAACCACACACACACACACACACACACACACACACAGATATGCATACACTTTTAATTTCTATGTAAAAGAAATGCTCTCTCTTTCTGTTTCATGTTGTTATTGAGAATTTTGCATCATTATCATTAAAATTGGTTAAAATACTAAAATACACTTACACACATACACACAGATGCATACAGAGAATCACTATTGCACACACAACTCTACACACACAAAGGCCCTTCCTCCAATTCATTGAAACTGGTTAAGATGGTCAAATGTGGTAAAATACAACACTAGGAGATATAGCTCTAGTCTATACACAATAAAGACGCTATGTAGTGTCGATCTAACACTGTAAAGTTGGCTTGCTAATAGACAGCGCTCTGATGGAGAGCCCCGAGCGCAGTGCAGTGTGAAGCATCATCGTGGCCCTTGGCCTGTTAGTGATAAAAGGCCCTTGTTTGGTGCGCGCGGCTGAGGAGCAGGCCTTGCTGGCTGTCACGTCATAAAGCATGCAGCCGGCGAGCGCAGACGTGATTTCATGGCTAGTGACTCCCATACTAATATGACTGTGGCAGGGCACGGCGCCGGGGATAACCAAGTTGAGCTGTCTTAGCTCAAATGATTCAATTAGGTCAGCTGTCCCTATTTGTCATGGCTCAACTCGCTTTTAAATTACCTTTCCAGAGTGCATACGTGTCTCTGTTCGCTCTGCTCTTACCAGCTCAACAGTTTCACAGGGGGGGGGGGGAGGGGGAGGGAATGAGAGATAATGTGAGAGGAGAGCAGAGAAGGGGAAAAAAAGGGGTGAAAATGAAAGTAGGAGGAAGAAAAAAAGGGCAATAAACACATTATCCGATGAAGTGCAGAGGGCAATTACTGAAATAAATATGATTTTGTTTTTTTCTGATAAGCTGCTTGTGTGGAGGTTTCTGGGTGTGAAATAAAAGGGGGGGGGGGGGGGGCGGAGGATCTCTTGAGCGTGGCACACTGATTGGCGAGATGGAGACGGCGCGGTTATGCATGAGGGGCCTGATCATGTGATCATCGCTCATCTCCATTAGAGACATCTCAGTGCTGGGGTCGCATAGGGTGACAGCAGAGAGGCCATGATAAGAGTGCAAATATATGGTGTAAGTCACATACACCACACTCACTGTGGGGATTCACTTACAATTCCAGCCCAGACTCACACTGTCAGATTCTGTCTGGTTCTAAAAATGGATCTGACTTTGATTTGGTGTTGGAGCTGTGAATTTGGCATAGATCATTGAACCAGATCCAAAATGAAAGAAAGTCCAATAGAAGATTCTGAACTAAAAATCATCTTTGCTGTGATTAAACAAACAGAAACTCAATGACACAGGTTCAGCCACATTGAAAATGTATTGAAAAACAGGCATTCATTGATACAGTGTGTGGGCATATTTCGTGGGTACTGTTTAATGTTTACGGTTCTGAACCAGATTTGGGCCTGAATGGCCCTGGGTTCAGGTGATATCTAAGAAATCATAAGCCTGAACAAAATATTGGAGGGATCCTTCATTGATACTACGTAATCAAATCTAAGGAACAACAACTGTATCTAACTAAATCAAAAGCGTGATCCTGAGAGGACATTTCTGTCCTTGTTCTGGCTCGGGTCTGCACACGTCTGCTGTATCTGGTCCAGACCCGTGTCAGATCCGCTCCAGAGTCTGTCTCTCCCGGTGTCACACACGAGCTCTCTTGCCACATTAGTTGTTATTAGAGCACACTTAAGAGCCATTAATGTTGATTGAGCAGAGCCAGAGTGAGGGCGAGCGTCTCTTTTAACTTTAATGTAGTTATACATAAATTTATGGCAACTAACCTCATCAGATTTGATTAACACAGTTGTCAGCTTTAAATAGAGGCACTTTCTGGCTGAGCAAAGACAAGTGAAAGTGTTACAATGCATTTATAGATTGTACATGTTAAAGTGGAAACTACATACAATTTAAATACAAGTATAAAGCACCAATCGATGAACAGTTACTGCTATTCTTAGAGCTTGTTTTTGGAGAAGTGGTGGTACCGTGTAGGGCACAAGTGTCAAAACAATGCAAACGCAAGGAGCAGGGATTTCACACGGGACTGAACAGTGTTCCCTCACGTGGCTGTAATGAAAGTTATCCTGCTCTTTCTCCTGGGTAAACAAAGCACCATTTAAGGGCAGTACAGCAAGAGCTGCTCAGTCAGAGCTACTGTAATGCTCACACGTCCATAAAAACACAACCAATTCCCATTTTTTCCGCTTCACATCCCCGCCTTGGTTTTATTTACAGGACTCTAATTTGGAGAAAAGCTGAGATGCATGATATTTACAGTGGAAGGGTATGATTGGAGCTCAGAATTATGACTAGATTTGCTTTAGTCGGGGTCTAGCAATTTGCCATTATGCTTCTCAAATGAAGTGAATGGAATTGCTACAATGTTTTCTTTTTTTCATGAAATGGACCTAGATGGTTCATGTTGTTAGTTAATATATGAAACATCTTGATCCTTTTCAATACTTTGAATCCATAAATATAAAAATGTATTTTTGTGCACTTCAATACACCATCAGTAGGCCTACACAAAACGTTTTCATCAAATAATCCATATGAGACATTACCATTAAAACTTTCTTGTCTGAGGTTTACGTTTCAATATGACATCAGTGTCAGCAGTGTGTAGGCCTAAAATTTGACTTGGAGCATGCCCATTACTTTTTTTTTACATACTCCACTTTAGGGTACGTTACCAAATTCTTTTCCCATCTAATGTTTCAAGTAGTTCGAAAGCGTTCATTCTGTGCCTCTGTTCATTATCTGTCATTATCTGTAGCTTGTGGGCCAACATCAGCAGAAATAGAATAGATCTATTCTATTTGCTGTTTATTAGCCATGCTTTACTTAATCCACAAATAGCAGGAGTGGAATAGCGTATCATAGCCTATACAACATGTCAAACTTCAGTGGGCTATGCCTACTGCATATCTTGAGGCTATGTTGCACGTGGCCTTGACACGCATCGCGGGAATACTGGGTGACAGAAGGAACTTGGAACAAAAATCTGTCAAGAAATGCGCCTCATTGCATATCTTTGTGCTTACCGTATGGTCAACATAGAGGAATGTTTTCAGAGTACTAGCATCATGACACGCCTGAAGGAAATCGAATGAAGCAACATTATTGGTGAGTAACCCCTCTTAATAAGTCTTAAGTCTTATTAAGATCGCATGGGTTTCTAGACGCCCTCGAACGTTTGATATGCGTAACTTCGGTTAAATCACACAAACCACAATAACTACATTTCCTAAGTAGCCTACCGTACGTGTTTTCAAGAAGTAGCATTGTGCATCTTTGCTATCTAGTGTGTGAGCTTTTTGAGATGGAGTGTTGGCCTCGTGTGGCCTGCGGTGCCGATGTGAGCCCACCACTCGTAGCTGACAGCGCGGGGAGGCCTCGTGCACTTGTCAAAACCTTGAGTGGACGCACACTCATTACAGTGATTGAGAGAACGAGCACTGCGACGCCATGACAACCGAAGAGGGGAGAAAAGGGTCACTTTTGTACAACTGAATTCACACATTTAAGAGGGCTGGCCTTTCGTTAATCCAATTCACATCTATTTTGTCAGCTTTGTAACCTACAGTGCCAAGTAATAAGGAGAAAAGAAAAATAAATACTTGAGGGTAGAAGAAAACACACAAACATACTTAAAACCCTGGACTAATGGGCTTCCTACTTAATTAAAAATCTGGCCCCTGAGCCATTCTTGACCTTCTTGGCAACCTTAATTAATGGTGGATTAATGAATCAAGCTTTAGTTGGTACAGTTGTCAAATCAATAAAGCGAAATAACCACAAAAGGGCGTGGGCACAGGGCAACCTTGAAATATGATGTTCATTGATCAGCTTTAACTCCACACAAGGGAATTAGTAGCCTAGCCTACACCAAAAGCCTTAAGCAAACCTACACAACTTGCAAATGCTAAACATTTTGAACATTTTCAGTCTTATGCGTCCTTTTATTTACACTAAACATTGTATTAGCCCATTATATCATGTTTTGTTGACACATGACTAATAGCGTAAGTTAAAGTAATTGTGAGTTTAAGACTGCAGGCCAGAGACAATATTCAGAGCCCGAGGGGGTAGTAGTCCTAGAGCTGTCTTTGTGTTCTCTCCTGGCATTAGGTTAACGTTACGTTTTGTGCATTTAAGCACTCTCTGGTTTAAGGTCAAGCATCAGTAAAATCAACAAATCAACAAATAAATCATGAATAGAATAGTCTCAAGACTGAAGATGTAACAATTTGATATTGCCATCTGTATTTACAAACAAAACAGAATCTGATTTATCATTTTTTTTAAACAGTAATTTATTTAAGGTCGTACTGATGATTCTCCCCTTGCTGTTATTATATTATTACAGATTCAGCTGGATTGTTTTTCTCTCATTTTTTTCCCACAAATTTACTCAGTTAATTAAAGTCTCCACACCATTTGTAGAAACCTGCTGGTAGGATGGCATTGGTTGTCTGCAAGTCGTTAGTAAGTCAGGTCCCCTCCTCCCCCCTGGCTGTGGGCTTTTATTCAGCCAGAGTGTCTGGCTCCCGCTCCCGCTCTCCTCCCTACCTGCAACATCAGGCAGGCCACATTATGGGGACTGCGCCAGGCCATGCCAAAACACAATTTGGACGGCGTCCAGCACTTCATTGGAAAGTAATGGTTTTCACTGAACTGAGTTATGACCAGCTGTTTGCAGACGGTCTGTGACATACTGATAGAGCAGAACACCGTATGTTGCTTTCCAAATCAAATGATACAAGGAGTGTGACAGAGAGGAGAAACATCTGTCATTAGCAATTTTCAGCACGCTCCACTAATTCCATACAAAATACGCGTAATGAAGTTACCGCAGGAAACTTCAAATACTGTCAGCACAGCAAGGCTATAAGAAGCCAGATCTTATGAAGGCTCCGTAATCTAATTCATTTGTTGTAAGATACATACAGAAGGAGGGGTGTAATTGTTTTTGATCATGGCGTGTTTAAAATGCAAATCACAAATGTTCTCCTTTAATCAAAGAACAAAATATCAAGGACGGGAGGGTGATTCACTTCTTTTATCGAGATGCCCTCGCTTGTTATGCCAGCCATCAGTGGAGTGGCCATGTCGTGTGTGTGTGTGTGTGTGTGTGTGTGTGTGTGTGTGTGTGTGTGTGTGTGTGTGTGTGTGTGTGTGTGTGTGTGTGTGTGTGTGTGTGTGTGTGTGTCTGTGTGTCTGTGTCTGTGTGTGTTTATGGCGACACAAAAAAGGCCTCGCATCTGGGTTTCATTGCTCACTCACCCAGATGCATGAAAACTAATGCCTCTCTTGTATTCTGTGATCTACAAAAAAGATGTCCCACTGCTCGATGCTCAGTGGCTCGTGAGCACTATTGAAATTGACTGGTTTTGCATTGCAGCTGCCATCTTGGTTTTTTCATTTGAGCTTCAGCTTTAGAGTTGTTGCCAGAGTCGTTTTTTTTCAAGACCCATTCCAAAATGGGCTACTCCATCTTGATTTTGTAATTGCCAATAGTTTGGATTGCAATTTCTGTGAGATTGTTCTTGTGACACAATAATCATAGCGTGAAGGGTCCATGTACGTATACTTGGAGGGTAGGACATCAACTTGCTCTGTGCAGTATGGTCTATTTACTAGAAGCTACAGTTGAGCGATTTGATACACACAGTCTCTATACAGTATACAAGTGCATAGATGCCTGTGACTTTTAAACACTGATGAAATCAGTCAGTCATCAGTCTATCCTTCACATGGCTGAGCCGCCCTGCCTGTGACTGTGAGATACCATGCTGCTGGGTCTCGTTAGACTCAAACGAGACTAAATAGAAATAATAAAGTGGATGCTTCATATGCACACTGACGTGCCCATCTCTGCTTTCACTCATGCTCCCACACACCCACACACCCCACACACACACGCACACACACACACACACACACACACACACACACACACACACACACACTCACACTCACACACCCCACTCCGCGATGATCCACAGTGATGGAGGGAGAGAGGGTGGAGGTGGCCAATGGATGGACGGATGCTCCGCATTCGGGTCTGTTCTGAACAGTTGCTGTCTGAGAGACGTGTCAAAGAATGGGTAGGCGTTGTGGAGTGCTCCCGAGTCTCTGATGCACAAACAAGGGGCCTGTTTTTCCTGGCAGCGTCGGGCGGCAGAAGGGCCATAAAATGATATGTGTTAATTTTGTGTTAATTATTATGGGTGCCACATGTTAAGCAGAATGCCTCTTTTCCATTGCAGATCCATGCCACTGTGTAAAGAGAGTTGTTTATTTTAAAGCCCCCCCCCCCTCCCCAAACCCCCACCTCTTCTTTTTAGCTGAAAATCCTCACAGATGATTGTGTGTGGGCGAATGCAGAAGGGAACAGTTGGACACTGTGATTACAAAGCCCTTCCTTCCGCTGGAGCCTTTCCCCAAATCTGATTCTCCTGTATTAGCCTCTGTAATGATGTGTCTGATGTGCCACGCCACGGCCAAAAACTGCCAGCATGGAACTGACAATAATCACCCATAATGCAATGGGGTAGGGGGCTGCCTCTCTGGGGGGTGGGTGATGGGCTCGGTCAGGAGGAGGGGGAGGTGGTGGACATTAATATGCACAAGATCACACGTCCTGCTCAGTTACTAACGAAAGGCCTGGTTTTAATTCTAATGAAAGATAAGGCTAGTTTACAGATACATACTTTCATGATTAAAAGGATGTATTTGATATGTCTAATATTTATTGTATAGTATGAGAGATGGTGATTCCTTTGTGTGTCAAATGTACAATGTCATGGAACCGAGCCTGGTTACCATCGAAATTGTGGGTATGACCAAGGAAGCAGAGGCAGTAGTAGAGACAATATATTTAATGTTTCCGGGCATAAGCCAAGCATAGAGTCCATAAGCAAAATATTCAAAAAGGAAAAAGATAATAAACTTAAACAGGCCAGACTCCAACTCGTGGCTCTAGCAACATAGACACAATACAAGACACTAACACTAACTGACTTCCAACAAAACAGAGGGGGAACATATACTTGCTGGCCAGCACCATTGAAGAAGGACAGGGGACACTAAACAATCAATTAACACATAAAAGACATAACAAATCCTGAACAATAATCATAAGATAAATACATGTGCCACTACTTAACTTTCTCGGACTACAGGCCAAGTAGTGCACCTTTTGCCTGTGGAAGACTTAAACTAAGAACATCCTCTCTACTTGTTTCACTTCCAGATAATATACATTTTGAATATGCATACAAGATATATATTAACAAAATATATTAACTAATCAGCCAAGCAACATCTGAATAGCACCTTTTGTGCAAAATTACAATTCAAGGAGATTTAGGGCCTGTCCCATTTCTCATCTTCCCCTAGATTGTGCGTGTTCCCGAGTAGGGTTAAACAGTAAAACAGTAAGCAAACAGTACTCTACATATCAGAGTGATACATGCACTACGGAAACAATATGACTACAGGCCCTGATCTAGGCCAACTCTAAACAGTTAGTGGTGATGAGAGGTACTTCCTCTCGTTTGGAAGTCTTGGTGTCATCAGGAGAGAGAGAGAGAGCGAGAGAGAGAAGAGAAGAGAAGAGAAGAGAAGAGAAGAGAGAGAAGAGAGAGAGAGAGAGAGAGAGAGAGAATGAGAATCTCCTCCTTTTCACTGTTGGGCATTTGGGGTGCTCCCTGAGTGTGTTGTCATTGGTAACTGCTGATAGCGCCATGAAGCTCAGCCTGGCTGGGTCGGCTCTTGGCAGAGCCTTGCATTCTTCACTTAGAAATGTCACATCGACGTGTAGCGTAAGAGGCTTTGTGCTCCCTCTCTCTCTCTCTGTGACACACAGACACACACATACACACACATACACACAGACACAAATAACCACACAGACACACACACACACAGTCTCTCTTTCTCTCTCTCTATCTATTTTGCTGACCTTCGCCTACGCGTCTGACAGCGTTCTGTTGTCCATCTGTCGAAGCAGCAGAGTGGGCACGGGGCGGATGTGTCATGTTCGTCCCCCTCGAGACTCTTTGTCATCGTCACCCTTGAACATCCTCTAAAGACCTCTCTGTGCCTTTGTGGTGGCCTGATATGGGCCATACCTTCATGTGCTTGCGCCCCAGCCTGTTTACTGACTCCCAACAGCTCATTAAAACGGAGTGTGTAGTGATGCCCATGGTTCTTTATCTGGTGGTTGTTTTTTTTTTGCGTCCATGTGGGTGCTGTGGTCAGTTCAGCGAGGGGTGGAGGGAAGTGAAAGAGAGAGAGAGAGAAAAAAAAGGGAGGGAGAGAGAGAGTGAGAGGAAGGGAGGGAGGGAGTTGTAGTGAAGTGGTCCACTCCTGAACGCCCTCACTAGGTCACGCATGAGGCTCAGCAGAGCCACGATGTGACACCTCGACATGTCGGTGTCAGGACGGTAAACGGCATGCGCCCCCCGCCCCCCCCCCCCCCTTTACGAAACCCCCCCACCCCCTACCCCCTAGACCGAATCCGCTGACACTGATTTGTGAGCCGTAATGGCTGATTACAGGACGGGTGACAGATAAATTTTATCAAAATTAAAGCACAATTAAACATTTCAGTTGCCTAATTGCTGGCTGTAGATTTGGCCTGATGACCACGTGCTGCTGCAGATCAGCTCCCGTTGCATATGTTAATGGGCCACAGCTGTCTCAGAGCTCGGCAATATTTGCACAGAGCACCAGATCTGTAATTTATGAGGGAAAAGGAGAAAAATGTGCAGTGGGTCGGCTGCCAGAACAGATTTAGAATTCATATTCTTTAATGAGGTTTGGATTCACTGCTGGTTGCTCTTTATAAAAGATTGATGCAGTTCCTCCTAAAACAGTGAATCTCAATCATTTAGAAATTATGGTTTAGATGCTGCAAAATACAGGAAGCTTTTGCTGTTGTATACAGAGAGCTCAACATATAGCGACTCTACATCAAGTGTATGTGTTTGGGTATGAAACTTGGAATTTCATTTTGGGAATATTAAAACAAATCCAGAAAACCTTGATTAATATTTTTGCTGTAGCCAGTAATTACAAGACAGTTGTGTCTATATCTGAATATGCTCACTTCATGCTACATGACTGAGAATCTAGTAATTTCTGAAATAACAGATGGTTTGAAGTTTTCCATGTATAGCTGCTTCTAATAATGTTATGCCAGTTCAGACACATGCTGGTGATAGATAGTTTGATATCAGATGATTCATTCAGTATGACACATCTCCAGTATAATCACAGTCTTTGGCGAGCCACCCTGTAATACTGTTCAAATATGTGAATTCATATACATTATAATGTATTGTATTATATTATATTTTTGATTAAATTCATGTGAAATATAATTAAATTCCATTCAGTTCCAAGGTGGTTGTTTGCAGAGCATTGTCCATTTTGCATTCTGCTCAACCAATGGACCATATTTATCAAATCAAAAGGCCCTCTCCATCTCCAAGAGACATCGGACACATTTCAGTGGTTGAGGACAATGGCTGGATGGCAGGTTTTGAACATGCACATTTTTCCCTGGGCTTGGAGAGACTTCTGGGGTTCACACCGAAGTAATCAGCCTCTCTGCTTCTCCGAGTGCCAAGGAATTAGCCTGGGAAATTCACCAAAATGTGGGAACAGCTTGGGAACAGATTGATGTAGAAGGGTGAAAAAGTCGGTGGAGTGTGTGTGTGTGTGTGTGTGTGTGTGTGTGTGTGTGTGTGTGTGTGTGTGTGTGTGTGTGTGTGTGTGTGTGTGTGTGTGTGTGTGTGTGTGTGTGTGTGTGTGTGTGTCTCTGTGTGTGTGTGTGTGTGTGTGTGTGTGTGTGTGTGTGTGTCCGTCTGTGTGTGTCTGTGTGTATGTATGTGTGTGCTTAAACCACCTGATTCCAGGGCAAATATAGGCAAGGGCTTAGCTTAAGTAACTCGCTCTCTGTGCAGACTTCTCTGCTCTCTACATCATTCAGACGCCGCCTTGGTGAATTTTGGCCCCTCTCAATTAGGATGAAGTTTGGCCACCAAATCCCCAGGATCAAACGAAGGCTCACTAGATTACTGTGCAAATATAGCAAACAGCTGATCACTGAACCCCATGCAGCGGCCATGGCCAAAAACCCAATCCAGTTTTCACGAACTTTATGCTCGAAAAGTCGGAAAGTTCTTTGAAAAGGCATCTGACTGATGTGGTCTGAGATAATTAATTGTGTGTGGGTGTGGTGGGCTTGACCAGGGACACCAAATCAAATGTAGCCTGTTCTGCATGGGTTGAAAAGAGAAACAGATAATATGGCAAAACTAACTGAATTATACAGTGTTAAAAATGGCACCATGATGTTATGGTCAGTTGTTTTGGTTTGGAATATGAATAATATATCAGTATTATTGACAGTGATAGGCGTATTCTGACTTATCAGCATAATATATGCAACATATACTGCCACTAAGGATATTATATTTGGTTGGTTTGCTTTTTAGTTGGCTTGGGTGTTTGTGTATCTGTCTATCTACTGTATCTGCAGGATTACTCAGAGGCCATCTTGCTGGCATCTCCATGGGAATTGGTGGGAAGAGTGGTATAGGCCAAACAAGAACACATTACACACATGTGAGTTATGACCCCCTGGCCGCGCTAGCCGAGTGGCAGTTATAGAGGTTTAGTCAGAGTTTTTTTTGTGCTGATTTTAAAAAACCCTCCAAATTCAGTGAATTTCCATCAATGATTCCTGCAACACTGAAAGACCAGGCTGCATAAAGCTTGGTGGGCATGCAGCCCCACAAGAATGAAACTGTGTTTTTCTTTTTGATCCGACACCCACCCACTGCACTGGGCCCCCCAAAAAGAGGGTAGGCCGGATAGGCTGGGTAAACCCAACCTGATCTGCAGGCGATTTGGATTTCGCCCTGCAGCTCAGGCTGGAGTCCTGCATCTATCTCTCCTGCTTCCTGTCCACGTTTGGTGGGTCCAGTCACAAACTAGCTTATCCAAAAGGCGCATCCAGTTTGAAGGACTATCCAAATGTGTACAGAATCATTTGAACTATGCCCATTGATCATGCCTCTTATGCAGTAGCCAGACTATAATAGAATGAATGAATATCTCAAGAACCGTAAGTCCTAGGATGACCAACTTTTTTTTTGGTATGTTGGTCTCAAGGGGCCTTGCCAACCCATCCCATATCCATTTGAGGTATATCGCCACCTAGTTAAATATGGAAAAGCAAAAACGAGGCATTGTATAGGATTATTATGACACCCTCTTACAGTTTTTTCCAATCGTTTACACACAATTTTGAAAACGGGGCTCTTTTTGTCTAAACATATCACACAATTAACCAAACACAACACCCAATCAGCAGAACATAACAGATTGTTAGCAAAATGAAATATTTCTGTCAAAACAATAAACACATTGATAAAACCTTATACTGTTTTCATATCACTAACACATTCTTTGAATGATTCCACACTGTCGCTATCTTATACACACCAACACAATAAATTCAAAACACATCTGTAAAAACCCTCTTCCAATATAAGGATCTTATTCAGACATATTGTTTGAGAGCATTAGGATAATTTAGATGACAAAAATATTTTGATGAACCCTCATCAAGCAATGCACAAAACTGATGCTGCAGACAATATTTCTTTCTTTCACTGAACCATATGTTCAGTTACAGTGACAAGTCAATCAACAGAAAATGCCAAAATTATAGTTCTTGCTACTGTAAAGTGTAGAAAAATAAAAATCTGTACACAAACAAAAAGTACTGTACACTTACAGTCACTGAAGAAAAACTAAAGCAACAATACAAACAAGTAACAACAATACATAATACTCTAATCATCTCTCTGTCTAGCTGGATCAGGCCATAAGAGTTCACCACACCACAGGCTATGGGTGCCTCTCATTTGGGCTTTTATACGTCCTCCCTCGCTCCTCTGGCCTCGATCCTCACTGATCGACATAGTGAATGATGGGGCGAAAACAATGGGATAGTCTATCCAGTGTTAGTTACAGATCAGTGGGAACGCCCCTCGAGGATCGAGCATAACACACCTGAGTGCTGCGTTTTCAATTTTGCACATGTGTGCTTACACACCTGGTGGATGTGATTATTCAATTTGTTCATTGGTGTGGTCTTTAGGGCTTTATAATGACAAGGAAGTACCTAACAATCTTTATCTGTGTCTAAGGTGTGAAAATGTGTTTTACGTTTTGACATTCACTGTGTGTAATGTTTCGCAAAAAGTGTGAAGCTGAATTTGTGCTTACTGTTGTACTACTCTGCGCAGGCCTTTTGCTTCTTAAGTGTTAAGTATTGTTAACTGTCTGTTAATCTTGATTTTAGTGTGTAAACGATTGGAAAAAACTGTAATGCATGCCAAATTTCGTGGAATACCGTTCATGGGGGGCCATATAATAAATACATATATTTATTTGTACATTTAGTGACTGTACACCAAACAGCCTGTAGATGGCCAAACACCTTTACCAGTGTATATCTCAAGAACCGTAGCGCAGAGGATGACCAAATTATTTTTTTATGTTGGTCTCCAGGGACCATGTCAACACATCCCATATCCACTCATTTGAGGTATAGCACCACCTAGTTAGAAATGAAAAGGCAAAAACGAGTCAAGTCAAGTCACTTATATTTATATAGCACATTTTTGTTTGGAGTGCAACCCAAAGGCATGGTAGTTGCAGATATCTTTGACAGGTTCAAAATGGCACAACATTTGAAGTGTAGGATCATAATTACACCCTCTGAATGCATGCAAGTTTCATGGAATTCCGTTCATGGGGGGTCATATCAGCTACACACACACACACACACACACACACACACACACACACACACACACACACACACACACACACACACACACACACACACACACACACACACACACACACACACACACACACACACACACACACACACACACACATTCACACATATAACAGCAAAAACAAACACTATGCACACACAAAAGTAGAGGATGGAGTAGGAGATGGAGATAAATTGACAAGCTTGATTTATTTTTGCAGAGAGAATGCAGGACTGGACAGCGGTCATATTTTGTACTACTCTGCGATACATCTAGTTTAATCAATCAATTCGGTGAATTATTTGGTGTAAATCAGATTCTGTAAATCAGAAATCAGATCTTTCTGTCTGTCTGTCTGTCCGTCCGAGTAGATGTGTGTTGATGAGCAGATGCCTCTCTCAACCAAAGCACGGCTCTAAGGCTGGCAGGCTGTGAGCAGTGTGTGTGTGTGTGTGTGTATGTGTGTGTGTGTGTGTGTGTGTGTGTGTGTGTGTGTGTGTGTGTGTGTGTGTGTGTGTGTGTGTGTGTGTGAGAGAGAGAGAGTCAGAGGGAGAGTGAGAGAGATAGGGCTTGCATGTTGTAGCAGCCACCCAAGGTTAATTCAGCCACTGATTTCTGGGTGACACCTTTTACTCTGTGATGGCTTCTCCTCGGCTCCAGCACGCTTGGAGCGGTTCCCCCACAGTTCAGCTGACTGCTGCTGCCTTGCTGTCAGTTCAGGTGGAGGATCTGGCCCTCAAGGCCTAGCTGACCCTCTTTTCAGGAACAGTTCTTTTTGTGTGGCGCTCTTCTCAACTCTTGCACGCTGAGGTCCGCTAGACTTGCTTGTTGGCTCTAGCGGAAACAATCAGATTTGCATCTCGAGTTAAGAGGCTGTAAGCGTGCAAGCGATGCTATCTAACTTCTTCTAGACTTAGCCACTTGGATGCTTATCTTATCTCTTCTCTATGCTGTGCAAAATAAAATAATTGGCTGTGTATTTTTTGAAGTTGGTTCATCCACACTTTTGTTAGTTGGTTTGTGAGTTTGTGAGGTTATGGCTTCACTTGTTTGTGAGTTTGTGAGGTTATGCCTTGAGGATTCTCACTCTAACTGTGCCTGTTTCTAGAAGAGTTGTCCATATGTGTCTGCATTGTAAGGACAATCCTGGCATATGGCGCAAATTCAACAGCTAGTCAGGTGTGAGCCATATAGTGCTGTCGGCCTGTGTGTGTGTGTGTGTGTGTGTGTGTGTGTGTGTGTGTGTGTGTGTGTGTGTGTGTGTGTGTGTGTGTGGAATGTAATGGATTTTCCTGATGCCACAAGCGCGTTTATGACCACAGGCTCGTTCCCTCTCGCTCGCCCTCCGCCGTTCGCCCGCCTGCCCGCTCGTGTCACCGTGTGCGCTCTGGCGAAGCCTGACGAGGCGTCCCACGCTCGGAGATAACCGGCTGTTGTCCTAAAAAATGCAGCACGTCGCCACATAGCCCCAGGACAGGGAATCAGGAACAGCCAAGGACGACGACGACGCACTCACACACAGAAGCACACACACACACACACACACACACACACACACACACACACACACACTTCTGCCCTGGTCCCTTGTACACAGGCCCCAACTTTGCTCTCCTTGAAAACCAAACCAAACAATCAAGCAAACAAAGGCTCTGTGCTAAACCAAACAATATTGCTGTGGTACCCGTCAATATAC